>NC_041051.1:33410996-33475996 GCF_900634775.1 Gouania willdenowi | reverse complement strand
GTCACAAGATAACAGGGTCACCAGCTGACCTGTAACACCAACAGTGTCAGAAACTAGTCCCAAGATAACATGATCACTAGTAAACTCATAACACCAATACCAACGCGCCACTTGTCCGAATTCTGTCACAAGATAACATGATCACCAGTTAAACCGTAACGTGTTTCTGTGTCTTAATATTGTCATTCTGCACCCTGGGCAAAGTTTGAGGTGGTAACAGTAAATATAGACATCATCACACAAAAAATAAATATTTACCTACGAGTTATACACATTTACACGCATTTCCTGAAAGAAATGCAAGCAAGGATGCAGGTGCTGGTCCATGTCGCACTGCATTAGCATTAGCATTAGCCTAGCGTCTACATTAGCCTAGCAATAGCATTAGCTTAGCACTAGCAATAGCATTAGCACAACTAACCTAATGCTAGCATAAGCCTAGCATTGGCACTAACCTAGCATTAGCCTAGCATTGGTAATAACCTTGCGATAGATGAATATATAGCAATAAGGTGGAAAAAGGTTGAAAAGAGTCGAAAAAGTAAAAAAAAAAAAAAAAAACAAAAAAAAAGATGAAAAACAAATGAAGAAAAGGTGACCCTGCTGGAGAACGCCCTGGTAGAAGCACTGAACCAACTGTTGGAGGTGAACGCCAACATGTTAGAAGTGGTGAAGTCAAAGGAGCAGGCCTACTGCAGTCTGGAGGAGCAGGTGAAAGAAAAGGTGACCATGCTGGAGAACGCCCTGGTAGAAGCACTGAACCAACTGAAAGCCAAAGATGTGGAATTAGAAGAAGAGCGGTCCAGCCACGCTAAAAAGAAACCTCTATGGAAAAGAATCCACCAGTGGTTTACCAGGAAAACCAGACATTAGAACAATATAACCCCCCCCCCCCATGATGATTTAAAACATTCCTCCTTTTCTCCATCTGATGCAAGAAAAAACTTTTATAAAGAAAAAAAAAAAAAAAAGATGAAAGCACAAATGAATAAAAAAATGTTCATAAAAATAATTTTGTGTTGAACTGAGTTATTAAGTTGGGTCAGACCATGAAAATCAAACTTTTTTCCTCAAGAATCCTGAATTTAAATTCAGAAATCTGACTTTTTCCTCAGAATTGCAACTTTAAAGTAAGAAGTCTGACTTTAAAGTGAAAATTCTGATATTTTTCTGAATTTAAATTCAGAATTCAGAATTTTTTCCTCAGAATTCCAACATAAGGGAATTGGTATTGCACTGCACACTTTTTTAGTAATCTCTCAATGAACAATTTATGTCAACATTTGTTGTTTTAAATTCTGTTAAGCTCCATGAATTTTCATTCCACTTTCATTCCATCATTGTGCTCTATTGTTGTTTTTTCACAGTATTCTGAGCAAAATCTTGTAGTTGGACAAAGGGGGCAGGGGGTGCAAATCATGGTGGGGGATACAGGGGTCGTGTCCCCCCAAAAACTCCCATTATAAAAATTACAGTATATTAACCTTATTTTATTTAAAATACAAGTCATGCTGCTTATAACACAATTGTTTGATCATTTTAGCAACTGAAATGTTATATTAAATATTATATCCACAATTAAAATCAACAGTTTTTACACTTATTATTTTATTTCTGATGTTTTTATACTGGCCCTGTAGTTCATAGTGCTGTGGACTTGTAGCTACACATTCACGTTCAAAACATTTTTCATTTAAAAAGTTTTGGTATATTTTTAAGTTTTTGGGTATATTCAATTGTATTTTATAATTTATGTAAATGTTTGTTATTCTGTAGCTTTAGTTTCACACACATTCTGATGATAAAACTTATAGCCTGTATTTTCATGTCTTTCCCTATCGTGACCCCATTTTGATATCAAGAATTCTGCCGACCCCAAAGATATTTTTTTCTAGAACTAGTTTTCGATCATGTTTGAGCTCAGATATTTATGTGAGATATTTTTTTGGCTCATGTACCCCCTTTCTCTTATTCTGAATCCTAGTACCCCCTTTGTTCAACTACAACATTTTGCATAGAAAACTTTTTAAAGACAACAATAAAACATAATGATGAAATGAACGAGTGATAACACAACATTTTAAAGAATCTAACTTAGTAAATAAGTGGAAATAAACAGTATTTAATGCAGTGGTTAACAACCTTTTTTGGATCGTGACCCTATTTTGATAGTTTTCAATCATGTTTGAGTTCAGATATGTATTTATTTTTACTACATTTTAGTTAAACTGTATTCACAAAGTGAAATTTGTAGAAATACAGTTGTTATAGATTGTTGTTGTTGTTGTTCTGCCAAACTGCCAGGTACTAATTTAAAGATCTTGTTTAATTTCCAGTGTTTGATGACCATGACCCACCTGATGGGGAAGTCTGCGGCGCGGCGCTAAGGTTGATGAAGACGTCCCATGTCCACCCGTCCGTCCTCAGGAGGTCGGCCATGCAGCGCAGGTACATGGTGAGTAAACTGGCCCCGCCCCAGATGGTGGACATCCTCCACGGAGAGACGCGCACGTTGGAGTAGAGACGGGAGAGGATCAGAAGCTCTCTGTGCAGGAAGTGACTCCTCTGAGACACACACGGGCAGGAATGGCTTAGTCTGGGCTTTTACTTTGAAAGGACTTCACTGTCCTTTGCTTATTTTGGGGATTTCTAATAAAGGATGTAGATTTTTTTAGACATTAAAGTTAATTAAATGTTCATTTTAATGTTTGTTTTATTTGACGTCATATTATTCTTATTGTGATTATTTGTAAGTATAGAATACAGTTGTTTAAGATTGTGTGTCATGTTTTATACAGTATATTATTAACAAGTAATTCATTTTGTATGTTTCTTTGAGGCATTTGTGTATTTTTGTCAATTCGTACATTATTCTGTTATTTTTTGTGTATTTTTAGTCATATTGTACAACTTTTGGGTAATTGTGTGTGTTTCTTTTGTGTTATTATTGTGTATGTTTGTTGTTCTTTTGTGTATTTTTGTTGTAGAATTAGTACATTTCTCTGTCATTTCTTAAAAGAACCACACACCATGGGCCGCATGTGGTCCGCGAGCCTTCTGTTGCCCAAGTCTGAGCTAGAGGTGATAAAATGTGCAATATATATATATATATATATATATATATATATATATATATATTTCTTATCAGTATTTACTAAACATTTCAGGTGACCCCACATGGGGTCATGACCCCAAGGTTGAAAAACACCATTATAGACTTTATGAAAACACTTACAAAAACATTAAAAATATATTAACTCACTCAGTGCCATTGACGAGATAACTCGTCATTTGTGTTTTTTCACGGCGATTACTAGAAAACACCCTGGCGGAGGTCTCTCTCATCATATCTAAGCTGTGGGGTGTTGTAGTGACCAACTGTGCCCTGAAGATGGCAGCAGTGCACCTTTAGATGAGAGATTAGCAACTAGTGCTACCCAGCAAAGGAGTAAGAAGCAGGAACGAGTGAAATTATGGCGCTACAAAGTGATATTGTGACGTATCCAGCAGCTCACAGCTCCACATACTAACACAGAACATGTGGACCTGAGTGGATTATTGATAATGTTGCGATGGTGAGAGAAAACCATCAACTAACCGGGCCAAACGGGTCATCGATGTGTGTCGGGGGTGTGTGTGCAAAATACCCCCAGCCTGTGAGCCAAATAGTAAAATAATAGGTGACACGTAGCAGCGCACCTTTGGATGAGAGATCATCCATGCTCAGCAGAGCTCAGAGGGAGAGGACAAAAGGCGTTTACAAGACAGAAAATGGCGCTACGTACGAGAGTTGACGTTCACAGCAGCGCACACTCGACCAGAGCATGTGTGGAACTCATGGATAGTGTGGCAATGGTGAGATAAAACAATTAAAAAAGGGGGAACGCAGTGACACTGCACGTCAGGGAGGAAGAGGAAGTTACGTGTGTGCAGACTGACGGGAGAGAAAGTTGGAGGAACGCCAAAATACAGTAAGAAATACATTCAACTCTGACCCAGATAGATAAATAATAATAATTTTATCATCAAAAGCCTGGTTTGTGTTTTTTTTGGTTTATATAAGGAAACGATGTTCAGATGTTAGAGTTGTCACTAAAGCAAAAAAAATAGCTTTAAAGTCACTGACAGGGTTTTTTTTTTATAAAAAGGCTTTTTTCTCAGCTTTTTGCTCTGAAACTGAAGATTTGTGTAAAACTTGCTCTATTCAACAGCTGATTACAAAAGAATGAAACAAGTTAGAAACAAAAGTTCTTTTTTGATGAAAGTAAGGCTTCAATCTTTCAGAATCTGGTGTTAGATTTCAGTCATAGTAGAAAATATTCTGTGGGTCTTTAAAATCAGTCAAAAAGCTGAAAAACGGCTGATACTGAGGGGGTAGAAAATTTGAAAATGGCTGGAACTGAATGAGTTAAAGAGGAGGAGGAGCTTATTTAAACAAACATTGCAGTTTTGTCTTTTTCTCTCTTCTTTGATCTAGAATGATGTCTCGGAATCTTTAGTACAAACATGTATTTATGTATTTATTTATGTTTTGCTTGTGTTTCCTGGTCCTTCTCGCTACCGACCAGCAGGCGGCGCCCTCACCTGGTCCACGTGGATGTAGTAAAAATGCGACGTGTGGAAAACGGCTTTGAACAGACGCAGGAACTGTCGCGATGCTCGGCCGTGGACCACCAGGACGAAGGCGATTCGTACGGACCGAGACGTTCCCGCCGCGTCCTCGTCCCACGCTACGTTAGCGTTAACTTTACCTGAAACACACAAAGGGCGGAGTCACACACAGAAAGAAGGAAAGGAAGGGGGAGGGGCCTGGATGGAATATGAAATGACCGCTGCACAAAAAAAGCTCTGAAAGATGTGGAGACGGTTTTTATTTTTGGACTTTCTTTTTCTCCATGTGGACGATCAAAGGAGGAGTTGGACTGGGTTTTGGTTGCCGCGCCAACACAAATCATACGTCCATGTTTCCAAAAATAACTGAAGAAGAAGAAGAAAAGGGGGGAGGAATGAACGTATCTGAAGCTCAGAAACACTTTATGACATCAGCTCCTCTAACGTGTCCAGGCCTGTGGCTTTAATGAGCCAGCGTAGAAACGTCCTGCGGGCAGTGAATGCAGCGTCTGACTGTAATGATACCGTAGGGTCACATCACAGCACGCTGTAATCATGTCATCTGACCTCAAAAACGCATTACACACAGCAAGACAACAACAGCAGCATCGGGGAAACAAATGTAAAAAAAACACAAAAAATAATGAAAAAAAATCAGGTAAAAAAAAAGGAATTGTAAAAAATGTCTGCATCGTCTGACTGTGATATCACTGTATGATGAGAGCGAGCAGTAATTAGATTACATCATCAGACCTCAAACACATCACACATAAAAAACAACAAATACAGATAAAAAACAAGATCAAAAGTTAAAAAAAACATATTTAAAGATTAAAAAAAATGTGCAAAAATCTTTCAAAAACTCATTAAATTTAAATATTTAACAATAATATTTAAAAACATACACACATGATTTAAACATTTAAAAACAATTAAAAAAAAACACACTTGAACTTTAAGAAACATGTAAAAAATAATAAAAAAGATGAAAATTGTGGAAAATCATTTTTTATAACCATCTGAAAACACTGGTTTAAAAAAACCCAATAAAATGACAGGTTTACATAAAAAAAAACCCTAAAAACGACAGATTAAAATATGTTCTAAATACACGTTCAAGTGTGTGTGTGTGTGCTATAAAAACATGTGAGTGTGTGATCAAAGAGCCCAACGCAGCGACGTCCTGTGGGCAGTGAACGCAGCGTCTGACTGTAATGATACTGTAAGATGAAGTAGGCCGTAATCACACACACACACACATCCTCTCCCAGTACGCCCAGTTCAACCACCATCAGTACATCCTTCTCTCTCTCTCTCTCTCTCCCAACACACACATGGGCAACAGGTGGGCCGGGGGCCACATAAGGCCGTCTGACTGATGTGGTGGGGCCCAAAAAGCGAACACACAAAAACTATGTTTTGGTGTTTCTCTCGAGTTGTTTTTTTTCATTTATTTAATTTTTTGTCACTTTGTATATTTTTTTTTTATTCTTTTTGGTTGTTGTTTTTTTGTATTTTGTTGTTTAATCTTTTTAGAATCATGTCATCCTTTCGTCTATTTTTGTCATTTTGAGTAATTTTAGTTTTTTTTGTTGCTTCTATGTTTGTTGATTTGTTCTATTGGAATGTCTTGTTTCTTTGATGTTTTTTATTTGTGTATTTTTAGGTTTTATTTGTGTTTTTGGACTAATTTGTAAGTTTTTTTGTATCTTTTAGTGTTTTTTTCCAACTTTTTTTGAGGAATGTTGTAATTTTGATTTCCATCTCCATGTTTTGACATTTTCTGTAATTTGTTGTTTTTGTATGTTTATTCTGTCTTTATGGAGTTGTTTTATATATTTGTACATCTCATCCGTTGTTTGTTTTTTGTCGTTGTTTTATTCTTGTTGATCTCGAGTTGTTTTTGTATTTTTTGGTTTAAACTTGTGGGTTTTCGGAGATGTTTTTGTGTGTATTTGTGGTTGTTTATGTGATTTTTGTTTGTCGTTTGCATCTTTAGTGTTTTTTTTTTTTGTTTTTGTATTAATTTTGTTGATTCATCTTTTCTTGTGATTTTGTAGTTCTTTTGTCTATTTCTGTTCATTTAGGTACTTTTGCTATTTTTGTTTTGATATGATTGTTCTGTCTTATGGAGTAATTTTGGTTGTTTTGTCGTAATTTTACACCTTTTGGGCTCATTTTGTTGTATTGTGAGTTTCCTTTTTTCTTGATTTTATTGTTTGTGTCTTTTTGTTGCCATTCTGTGAGTTTTTTGTGGTTGTTGTAGTTAGTTTATTGTTGTGTTGTGTTTTTGGTAAACTAGTGTCTCCGCGTGCATGGCGCCTCACCTGGCAGCGGGCAGAATCTTGGCACCTTGCTGGGCATCAGCGTCCCCTGCTGGTGTTTGCAGTAAATGTCCACGATCTGCTGCCGACACTCGCGGCTCTTAGCGCGGGACAGGGCGGAGATGGCCTCCTTCCCGCTGACCTCGCACTGCTGCCCTCACCGGAGGGGACGCTGTCCCGTTGGATGGCCGCTGGGGGCGGGGCTTATGTTCGCGAGTTTGGTTAAGGGCGTGTCCCGTGGCTGGCTTGCGTTTGGCGTTCGTGGGGCGGGGCTCGCTGACGCTGCGACCTGAAGCCGAGGTAACTGTTCCCGTCCAACGTCTGACCTGTTGTTTCTGTCTTTGGAACGATGGTAAACATTCTGACAGGAGAGAGAACAAAATAATTACACGTTAAAAAAACACATTAAAACAACATGAAAAGAAAGAAGAAGAAAAACTACAAATTAGGGCGGCAACTAACGACTATTTTAATAGTCGACTAGTCATCGATTATTGAAACAACCGACTAATCAGATCATAAATTGTACAATTATTTGTTCGATGTTGCTACAAACTTTTAAATTTGGCTTGGGACAAATTACGACAAATAAAACATGAAATAAATAAATAAAGAATTTCCAAACTTAAGGTGTAAACAGGTTCCTTACAAACACAATTAAATTGAATAAATCAACACTAGAATGTGCTTCAGTAATAACATTTACACATTAAAAATAAGCTACATAACTGCTGACTCATAGAGCTCATGAGCTGATCATTTATGGAACATGTTTGTACACGTGGTTCACTGCATTAGTCTTATTGTATATACTTTATTTCCTCATTATAATGAATTATATTTTGAAAAAAATACATAAAAAGCAAAAATAACCACAATAGTTTTTACTGTTTAATATAAACCACTGCTGCTGAATCTAGTTTATTTTATATCTGATAATGAGTCACATAAAGTTGTGGTTGATAAATATCTCACTGATTTACTATAATTAAACTCGATCACACTTGATGATTTAATCATTAATATACTGAGAGTATTACTAATGGGATATAACACAATATTTACATTACTGTAAATCTGTGAACACGTGAAATATAATTAAAAATATAGTGTTTCTCAAGTTAGGATGGAAGAATAGCGACGATAGTTTTATGCTAAAATTTATTTCACACGACGTGTGACATGTTGGTTTTTATCTTTCCATAAAAGTGTTAAATCTGACCATAAATAAATCTGTGGCTCTTTGTGGTTTAATGACAGTAAGACGTGGACTTTTTACTCGTCTCTTCCTTTCATTAGGTGGTTAGCATTAGCTCTTAGCCATTAGCTCTTAGCCCAGTCTGTTAGCTTAGCTTAGTTAGCTTAGTCCTCTTTCCAGTTGATAAGTGTTGCTGCAGGTTCATCTCTGTCACCGTGTTGTGGAACTTTGGGGGGATCTGATGGAGGGGGGGTCTGTGACATTCTGCCCAGGTTTCCGTTCCATGACTTTACAAACACATCTCTCTGAACACGATTACATTCATTTTTATGATTAGAATTTATTTGTTATGCAGTTCGAGTGTGAAATTTTAATATTGTGACAACTCTGAGATCGATTTCAAGAGTAAATAGAACTGCTAGCAGTGATGAAAGGGGGCCGAGCCTCCCCGCGTGACTCGGCCCCCAGGTTTTGTGGAGCCCATGGAAGTACGTCACGAAGGATGACGGGCTTGAGGCGATGAAGAGAGTCTGGAGTTTTGTATGTGTAAAGTTTGGTGCTGATAGAGCTTAAACACTAGGAGGAGTTCGAAAAAGTAGGTTTTTGATGGTAGTGACTTACAAAGAGAAATATGCCATAGGAGTGGGCGTGGCCAATGTCCGAAGATTCAACTCTATTTAGGGAATACGTGGATATAAAGTTTATGAAGATGTGATTTCAAATGAGAAAGTTAGAGGCCAAAATGCGCCAAATTCTGTGAAAATCTGATCAACTTTCATGTTGCTTGATGTTTCTTTGTTTATAGCGCCCCCTATTGGCCAATTAAAAACAGGCATCAGTATGTGTTTTTTAGCTAGCTAGAAATCTTTACTTGTTAATAATTTGCGCATTTTTTTACTGAACAAAATTATTTTCTCAACTTTAGATCAGGTCCAACTGATTGGACAAAAACCCCAGGAGGAGTTTGAAAAGTAGGTTTTACAGTTTTGCACCAACAAAACTCAAGGCAGAAATGGGCGTGGCCTATCTCAGGTGATTCAGTGCTATTCAGGGAATCTGTGGATATGAAGTTTTTGAATTTGCGACATACGGTGTGGGACTTATAGGCCAAAAGTTTAAATAGGATGTTTACAGAATTATTGCACAAAAAAAATTATGAAATTGTTTGCATAGAATGTCCGTAAATACCAGTGCATAAATCACCGTGCTTCATCAGATATTTATGCTTCTTTCCAAGTAACATAGCAAACCTTGATTGTATTTAAACATATACATCATAAGAAAATATTTCAATACTGTCTTTAGCAGCAGCGTTTCCTGGTTCTGCCTCCAGCGTGACGTGGGACATTAAGGGGTCTATAAACCTACATGACCTCATTGAGAATTTTAATCCTACACATGTTTCCTTCTCAAACACACACACACACACACACACACACACATACCATCCTGTGTGAGGGCAGTAATATCAGCTCACACCACCTGCTCCTTAGAAAACCTCTTATTATCTCCTCTGTAATATCATCTGTGTGTGTGTGTGTGTGCGTGTGCGTGTGCGTGTGCGTGTGTGTGTGTGTGGTGAGGGTCTGTTGGTATTTTTGGAGGTTTGCTGTTAAAAAAAAAAAAGCTCAACACAAGAGCAAAGATCTGCTTTTAGTCTGTACAAAACCAACGAACACACACACACACACACACACACACACAGGAACAACATGAAGCAACGTAAACACACAACACAAAGGTGACAAATTGTAGAGAAACATTATGAGAAACTATTCAAACCAATGCAAAAAAGTAGCTGAAGAAACACCAGATAACATGATCACTAATCCATCCACTACACTCCAAACAGAACAGTGTTCAGAATGAGTCACAGTGACTTTAACTCCACAATCAGGGAGACAGACTTTGATTTAATGGTTTTATTTAAAGTGAAGCCATGATGATGATGATGATGATGAAGTGAGGGGTGTACAGTATCTGGTACGTCTGCCTTGTGGTTGTTGGTGTTTTCATGGAGAGTTGAAGGTATTTCTCCTTTCTGTGATGTTTATGAGGAGAAAAAGGCTGAGGTGTGTTTCCCACGCTCTGTTATTGTGACTCTGTGTTCTCCTGCTGCTCCGACACAAAGGAGAACACCTCACACACACACACACACACACACACACACACACACACACACACACACACACACACACACACACACACACACACACACACACACACACACACACGGTTCCAAACGATTTAGTCGGAGCATCTTTTTCCCGATATTAAAGTCATCCTCCACTGTTTCTACTAATATGTCCTAAAAGCTCCTAAATGTCCTTATTAGTAGATCTATGTCTAATAAAACACATTATTATGAACCATATTCATTTAATTTCCTTTTATAAATAGGACTACTTTACAGTTTAGATCCTGTGTTCCTCCATCTTTAAATCACATGATTGATGATGTCACACGGCCCCACTGCCTGTAAACATCCCATTGTTTTCTATTGGAGTGAAACATTCAACCTGATTTTTACATCATTTAGTAGATTTTTCAGTCAAAATAACAATTTGTGCTGCTTCTGGTTGCTGTAAAAAATCAGGAAAAGTTAAAGATGTCGACGTAAACCTCTTTTGTTTACAGAAAGATGATAAAAACAGTTGTGACAGTTCTAACTCTGAGGTTTGGTAGTAGACAATGAAGCAGGGAAGAAGAGCTCGACTAAAGGACCTTTACTGACCCTAAACCAGGGGTCCCCAATCCTGTCCTCAAAGGCCCCTATCCAGCATGTTTTAGATCAGGGGTCACCAACCTTTCTGAAACTGTGAGCTACTTCATAGGTACTGCATGTTCCCAAGGGCTACCAATTAGAAAAGCACTTCTTAAATACTATATTTTCACAGTTTCACTTTCACTAGAGAGTAAAATAACAAGGGAGGCTAGCAGTAACTTAAAAGGTAGGAAATGTTGACACTTTATTTCTCCGAATGTATGCAATTGTTTCATTTTCATAAAAATTTATAGAAAATCCACCTACAACTATACACCAGATCCACAACACTTAAAAACATTTGTTACAATGTTTCAGTGAAAATCAACTTTTAAAGATCACTTTATCTGCAGTTTTTAACTTTACTAAGTAGTAACTACATCTCATATCATTTATATTTGTGAGTTTGAATCCTGGAAAGTAGATCAAATTTTAGATGGAGCTCATTGGTGACTAGCTCCTGAGGGACCCTCACATGGTCCATGCGGGCTACCTGGTGCCCACGGGCACCATGTTGGTGACCCCTGTGTTAGATGTTTCCCTCGTCCAACACACCTGATTAAAATGATGAACTCATCATCAAGCTCTGCAGAAGCCTGATAACGACATTTCAATCAGGTGTGTTGGAAGAGGGAAACATCTAAAACATGCTGGATAGTGGCTCTTGAGGACCAGGATTGAGGACCCCTGCCCTAAACAGTGCGCTGACACGCTCTGGTGGCTGAAGTTAGAAAGTAAATCACAGACTGTTTGAAGGACCCAATAGGACTTCTATCCTCAGGGTTTGTGTGTTTTTCAACAGTTCATCTATGACTGTGAACTTCAGCAGGTGGAAACCTCACCATCTACTGGTTCAAACTGAACCAGGAAGGGACAGAGTGACTCTCTCTATGAAGAAGACCAAGATCTTTTGATGTCTGTCCTGAGATGCTCTACATCTTCTACCAGAGTATGTGTGTGGTATGTATGGCACACTGTATGCTACTGGAGTTTCCTCTTCTGGGGATTAATAAACTATCTATCACCTGATTTACCTGCTTAACTTTATCCACCACAGCGTGTCAGCACACTGTTTTTATTCTCTTTCTGTAAACAAACATTGACATCTTTAACTTTTCCTGTTTTTGTAGAGCAACCTATGAATATGGTTCATAATAATGTGTTTTATTAGACATAGATCTACTAATAAGGACATTTAGAAGCTTTTAGGACAAACTTTAGAAGTGTGTGTGTGTGTGTGTGTGTGCGTGCGTGCGTGCGTGCGTGCGTGCGTGCGTGCGTGCGTGCGTGCGTGCGTGCGTGCGTGCGTGCGTGCGTGCGTGCGTGTGTGTGTGTGTATTCTGACACAGAGCCCCTTCACAGGAGGCCATAAAGAACTCCTTCATGGTCGCCCTGCGTTACACACGTGTGTGTTTGTGTGTGTATGAATGTGTGTGTGTACCTGTGGAAACACGCAGACCGAGCCACACTCCCACCTTCACACTAACAAACTCTAACTTGTGTTAGTGAACACACACAGTGTGTAGTAGTGACACACAGTGTGTAGTCGTGACGACTGATATGGATTTTTCCATCAGACGATAACTGTGACGTTTCCACATCTCGTTAGTTTAGGTCGAGATCATTAAATACTGATGATCAGCCTGATCAGTGCAAAAAAATCATTTCAGTTCACACACACTTAAAAACAAACTGAGCTCAACATTCAGTGCAAAATACACACACACACACACACACACACACACACATCTCACAGTTTGTATTAAATTAATGTTGTTTTGTCACATATAGCGTTAAATGATGATCCTTCACACAAAGTGTTCAAATAACTCAATAATTCAAATGTAACTAAATAATATTATAAATAAATTACATTTATATTCCATGAGATAACTGAGGCGTTAAAAAAAATGTAACAATCTGTGCAACAAAGGTGAGAAATTATATTCAAAACTTCATTGAAAAAACATGAAATTGTGTTTATCTCAGTTATGCTCATTATATCATTAATGATGTCAGTATTATTGATCAGTGATTAGTAGTTAAGGTGGTAATGTGGTTGTCGAGGATATTTAAGGTGTAATAACAATAGGTTCATCCAATGGTTCGCAACCTTTTTCAGCGTTTGATCCCATTTTTATATCATTATTCATTTCTAACGACCCACAAACATGTTTTCTCTATAATTCGTTTTAATTTAACTGTTACAAATACAGAGTAAATGTGTTGATGGTGTTTAAATTTGAAAAAGAATAGTGATAATAAAAATATATATAACATTTTAATCAGTAATTTTTTCATCAATTACTAGACATTTCAGGCTTTTTGTTTGTTTATTTATTTCATTCAAAATAATAAAACAAATGTATTTCTCTTCCAGATTAAAAAAAGAAAGAAAAGATTAATGAAAAAGAGCAGAAAGAAATAAAATGTATAATAATAATAATTATTATTATTATATATATATATATATATAATTTGAATCAGTAATTTTTTCATCAATTACTATATCAGAAGTGGACAACTTTTATCACAGCGGGGCCACAGTAATGTGTTTGTTTGATCAGAGGGTCACATGATCAACATTCATGTCAGCATCAGAATAATGAGCGATTTTTGTAACGTTTGTTGTTGTCTTGCTCGTTGTTAAGCATTTTGTGTATTTCTGTAGTTCTTTTGTGTATTTTCCTGTAAAATACATTTTTTTTAGTCATATTGTGTATTTGTGCTGTCATTTTGCATTTTTTGGAGTAATTTTTGTTGTTGTTTTGCTTGTTTGTTAGTACTGTGGGTTTGCTGAGTCATTTTTTGTGTATTTTTGTTTTGTTATTTTCTGTAATTTTGTAAATTTTTCTGAGTAATTTTGTGTAATACTGTTGTCGTTTTGTTCATTTTTGTAGTAGTTTTGTGCGTTTTTTGGAGTATTATTTGAGTGTTTTTTTTCTTGTATTTTACTGTATTTTCCTGTAATGTTGTAATTGTTTGTCTTTATTATTGTCTTTTTGCTTTTGTTTGACGTATTTTTCTGTCATTTTGTACATTTACTTTGGGGGCCACATAAAATTAGACCGAGGGCCGAATATGGCCCCAGAGCCACCAGTTGACTATGGTTGTACTAGACATTTCAGGCGACCCAAGGTTGAAAACCACCTGTGTTAATCATTAATTACAAGCTTTCATTCACACACATTGAAACTGATTCAGTGTTAGATATTGATGTTAAATCATCAGATTTCTGAAAAGACTAACACACACACACACACACACACACACACACACACACACACCTGCAGCCTCTCCACGAGCTCCGGTTCGGGGTCCAGATTAGGGTCCGCGCTCCTCCGCCTCCCGGTCCTCTCCTCCCTCTTCTCGCGGCTGCCCACACCTCCGTCCCCGGCGGCCGAAGCCTCCAGGCCGCTGAAGCTCCACAGCACCGCGGTCTGCAGCAGCAGCGCCAGCAGAGCAGCGGCGACTAGAGCCGAACAGCAGCCGGAGCGACGAGCCAGTCTACGGGGGAGAGGAGAGCCGAGCATCGGTGCTGCTGCTCCGGAGCTCAGAGACTGTGTGTGTGTGTGTGTGTGTGTGTGTGTGTGTGTGTGGTGTGTGTGTGTGTGTGTGTGTGTGTGTGTGTGTGGCCACACATCATCCACCCACCACTGGAAGCTCCACCATCATCCTTACTTTATAAATAAACAACATCACTAAATAAAATATGTAAAGACACAATATAACACCAGGATGACACAGAGAAACAAACTGTGCAAAATAACAACAATAAAAAGGTAATTAATTTTTTTTAAAGCGATAAATAATAAACAGCCTGGCGATAAGCCACACCCATTTTCTTAAAAAACTAAGGTCCTGTACTATGATGCTGGATTTCCTCTCTCTCTCTCTCTCTCTCTCTCTCTCTCGCTAACTTCCAGGATGTATTCGGTGTGTGCTGTACTACAAAGCTGGCTAACGTCTTCAATCGCCATGGTAACTTAAAGGTATAGTGGACGATTTTCTGGAAGCTTAGAAAAGAAACGCTCTCTGCACATGCAACACTCTACCTGCTTCCAAGAGGCAACGTCTACGTGCACGAGCCCAGTTTTCCTCGTGCACAGCTCTGTTTACAAGTTGGAGTTGGCATCGCTGATGCAAGTTTACCTTCCAAAAGAAGATTTGCGTTTTCCCCACTATGTCAGACTCGCCACCGGTAAGTGGACCCGGTGCGCACGAGTACGACAGAATGATTGACAACTAGGAGGACCAATAGTCTAGATGATCCACCCGGAATTAGAAGCTAAAATATCATCGACCACTATAACTTTAATGCTGCGTTCACACCGGATGCGTCACAAAATGTCCGTACATCCAGATTACATACAAAGTCAATGGATAGATGCGTCACAGCTGCAAAATCTTTCCTGTGCGGCGGTGCGACGTCAAGTGTGTTGGCCGTGCAAGCGCGCTAACCGGATTTTAAAATATTGAACTCATGTCTCATGTGACTGTTTCGCATGACGAAAGCCAATCAGGGTCTTTGTTGTCAGGCCGTCAACACGTACACTGGTCTGTTCATCCATTCAACCATGGAGTAGAAGCTGTGTGACCACCTGGAGCTGTAGGACACGCCCTTTATAACCAGGACTAGGAAGAATTAGGTGTGAGGAGAATCAGTGAGGATGTGGTAGTAGCAGGTAAAAGTTCTCTCTGTAGCACTGAGCTAGCATAGCATTAGCCGCTAATCACACCGGCTTTTTTCACTTGTGGTTTATGTTTATGAGGAGAAAAAGGAGCACAGCTCCTCGTTTCAGCAGACGGTGAAACCGGATGTGTCGCTGGTGGGCGGGGCCTCGCACGTATGATGCGCATTGGGGAAATTTTTTTATCGTGTGGACCCTGCAGTACATTTCATACGGCAGATTGTGTCCGTTACCGCAGAAGATGCATTCGGTGTGAATGCAGCATAAGGCTCAAACAATCTCGGGCGTACCGCTTCATTGTAGTTTTCATTAAAATCCAAATTTCCCACAATCCTTAGCTCTTCTCTGTAGTCCTTGTTTTAAAGGTGTGTACTTTCGTGTGCTGTAATAAAGTGAAACTGTCTGTATGGATTAATATTGATCATCATTAACAGTGTCATCACTTCCTGTCTATGTTCTTTGCTTCCTGCTTTTTCTGTTGTTTTTGGTCTGAATTATGGATTTTAATTCTTCATATTTTTTAAAGAATTATTCCTCAATCGTGACATAAGTGTGATTGGTCTGACGCTGCTAACTCCGCCCCCTGTCACAGGAGCGCATGTAGCCAGGCTGAAATCACCTGAGGTTTATTCCATAAAGCGGGTTATGATGAAACTCTGAGTATCTCATTCCTAAACGTGAGGTATGTTCTTCTCTGAGTATGTTACCATGGCAACATTGTCCGTGAACTAAACCTGGTCACTGGCAGGTTTTGTCAAAGAAACCCTGGGTTTCTACCTGGCTCCGCCCACCTGAACACTTTAATAAACCTTAACACTTTCTCTGAAACACATTAGTAACATCACACACGTGTTTCACACCATTATTGTTGTGTTGCTTACGTTTTTGTTTGTTTTGTGCAAACGGTAGTTTTCTTTCTAACATTGTAGATGTAGATCATTAAGTGAAAGTCACTGAGAGGTTGATCTACATTAAAACATCTACTGACGTCTGTAGTAAAGTTCACTGAATACAAACCTGTAGATAATATAAGGAGGAGATGATCATTTAAATTAATACACTTTTAAGCCTCGATTGTTTTTTTTATATTGTTATACAGTTAAATCTGTAGATCACGTCTCTTTGAAGATATAATGTCACAGTGAATTGTGACGCTGCTCTTGAAAGGTGACGGGTCGTGGGTTCACGTCCCGCTTCATTGTTTTTTATGACATTTTTTAGGACGTAGAGATGACCTCTGGCGACAATTTTACATTAAAAATCAATATAATGGGGTGGTGTGTAGCTCAGTGGGTGAGCGCCCGCCCCATGGACGGAGGCTGTAGTTCCTCACCTGCAGCCGGTCCCAGGTTCGATTCCCGGCTTGGGACCCTTTGCTGCGTGTCATTCCCTGCTCTCTCTAATCCTTTCCTGTCAAGCAACTGTCGTATAAAGGCCACTAGAGCCCAAAAATCCTTTAAAAAAAAAAATCAATATAAATTAAATTAAATCGGGCTTTTGCCTTTAATTGGCCATGTAATGTTAGTACATTATTGGAATTTGTCTTCTGCATGTAACCCATCCCTGAGGAGCAGTCGGCAGCCATTTTGCGGCGCCTGGGGAGCAGTTCGGGGTTAAGGGACTTGCTCAACATCCCACAGTGACGGCCCCGGTGAGGCTTGAACCGGCAACCCTCCGATTACAAGCCCAGCGTCCTTAACCACTAGGCCACCACTCCATTTACTGTCTTTATATCCAGTGTAACAGGAGGACTCTATGCAGACATCTTACGCTGCTGACACGTCTCCTCAGACACATTTTATTCATATTATTCACCGCTCGTCACGTCACTGAAGAGATAAAGTGATGAAGCAACCAAAAAGTGTGACTAATTACAGGTGATTTAAAGGGACATATCATGGTTTTAAATCCTTCCTTTTTACATATAAATCATACAGTGTGTGGGTCTATATAAAGCAGAACTTGTAATTCTTGGTCTGAATTCCTCATTATTATAGCTCCACCCCTTTTTCTACCCCTTTTCTGATGTGCTTCTAAGAGCAACTCGTTTTGGTGCCGTCTCTTTAAATGCAAATGAGACACTTCATACCCGCCCCCTCTCGGTTCAACTCATCCTGTTCGGCCATTTTTGTAGTTTGATAAAAGAGATATGATTATGTAGCGGCGCAGAAAATTTTTATTCAGAGATTATTTACACAATGTCAACAACGTTAGACTTGTCCATCCAGCCTTACATGTTCCAGCCAGAGTCGGACCCAGTGGAGCGAGATGAAAATGAAGATGATGAACCTGCAGAACCCTAACAAGTGAGCTAACAGAAGCACCGAGCTAACGCTAGCGCCAAGCTAACGTCACGAAATGCATTTTAATACAGTCTTTTCAGAGACAAAACGTCAAAATGAAATGACTAATGAAAACTTTAGACTTAAATTAAATCACGTAGGCCATATCATCAAGGATCTAAAACGAGCACACAGCACTAACATATGAAGACGGTGCAACTGCTAATGCTAACAAAACAATGACAGGGACGTCTTATCACTTTTTAGCGTTATTTACAGCTTACCGAAGTGCTCTGTTCATCGTCTCCAAAGATAGAAGGAATTGAACCCTCAATCAGACAAAGTCTTTCTGTAAAGTCTTCTTTATACTGGTGGAGGTTGATGAAGCAGTCATCATTGAAGTGCTTCACACACACAAAAATGACCTTATCCACAGATGTGGTACATTTCTATAAAAAATAAAACTCAACCAGACACTTTGAAAGCTTCTGATGCTGGGAGACGGTGTAATGAAGCGTGTGGGTTACTACATCCAACAACCCAACATTTTGACTTATCCTCTCGAAACTTCTGCATCCTGGAGCTTGGACTACAAAATAAAAGCCAGAAATAAAAATGGCGGATTGCTCGAAGTGTTGGACCTGGAGTTGATGAACTAATTTAGCAGTTCTGCTGCAAATACTGTGACGTAATAGTTCAAAAAACGTAATAGAGAATAGAAAAATCAAAACAGATTGAAAATATGAGCAAAACAGAAAATAAAGATATCTACGGAGCACCTGAAGAGACTAATATGAACTTTTCTGTACTTCTAAACACTCTAAATATACAACAAAATGCATTTAAGGGCTAAAAAAGTGGATTAACATGATATGTCCCCTTTAAGCCACTATAGTCACTGAAGACTGAACACACCTTTAGAACAGGATCATATTCATCAAACAACGGCTTATTTCACCCATTAGGGTGAACAAATCACTATTTTCCGTTTGGTTGTCATGGCAGTTTGAGTATTCTTTGATCCATTGATGATGGCTTTATATCGCGCGCGTGCACGTCAGTAACCCAAGGTTTACATACTCAGGGTTGATTGATCCGCTTCATACCAGCTGTAATGAATCAGATACACAGAGTTTCCCATCGTGGGGTATGTTGACCCAGAGTTAATGGATAGACTCAGAGTTTGTTAAACCTCCTATATGGAATACCCCTCTGGCTTAGTGCGCGTGTTTATATCCCGCTACGTAGTACAGGCGACTCTATAGAGCAATTAATATAGACTAAAGGTTAATGGTTCATGATTTATCACCATGTTTAAAACCTGCATTAACATCACGATTAAACATTTTGAAATACAGAACAAATACAGAAAGAAATAAAACCTGATAAGCAGCGTTTTTATGATTTACAATAATAATAATGGAGAAATCTTGTTCTGTTTGTGTAATATTTGGATGTTTAATGAGGGTGAGATTGACATGTTGACAAAAAAGAGCAACACAGAAAGTTATGGTGAATGAAATAAAATACACAAATATCTATGTATTTAAATGAATTAAATGGTGACTTGAAACGTTTTCAATACTCACAAAAACCACTCAAACCACTTTTTGAACATAATCTGATTAAGCAGTGTTTCTCAAAGTGTAGGGTGCGCCCCCTGGTGGGAAATTAAAATATGACAAACAGGAGGACATTTTAAATTTCATGCCAATTTTCTCAAAGTCCTTTTTTCATTGACAATAAGATAATTAATATTAAACACACACAGAAAGTAATATTTAGAAATTCAAGACCATTAAATGATTAGACTGCATTAGATTTGGGGCAGGAAAATAAAGCATAAAAAAATTATTATTTACTTCAGCATGTATTTCATATGGAGCAGAACAATAAACATGCTGACTTAAAAAAACAATTAATCACTTATACATTGTTTTTTACGCAGGTGATTAGTTTAATTAGTTTTTGTCTTTTGATTTATTTATGAAAAACATGATGTTATTTGTTTATTTCATACGTGCACTGAATTTAACTTTTTTTGGTTTTCTTGAGCTTTTTTTGTCAGATTGTAAACAATGTTTCTTTTATTTCCTGTATTTTTGACTGCTGCACTTTTACATTTTGTTTTTTGGGCAGGTGATTAATCTAATTTAGTTTTTGTGATTTATTATGAAATATGATGTAATTTGTTTCCTGTTATTACAATAAAGTTGGACCACTGAGTTAACGTTTCTAGAGTTGGTTGGATTTGTTTTTGAAACAGAGCGAGTGTGTAGTGACAGGCTCCGCCCCCTGCTCCTCACCTGTCACAGGTGAATCTAATCACATTGATTATTTAAACTCTGGCTGATCTGATCGTTCTTCGTTTGAGCTCAACGATCTCTGCACGTCTGATCTTCTCAGCGCTATGACTCAGTAGGTGGATCTTTGTCATTAGATCAGGGATTTAAACAAAAACACATAACATCTTAGACAAATTGAATATGTATAATGTTAAATAACGTTAAATTATCTAACATAAATAAATATAACAAAAAAATTATTTTTTTGGTGCAAAAAATATTGGCACAATAACTTTAATTTTACAACATAAATAAACAAAACCTGACTTCATATTTATATTTTCAGATGTTTTCACACATCTGTTTAATAACTGACTCGACAACATGACTAAACTATATGCTGAGATATGTTTTAACACCACAGCCTGCCCAAGTGTTTTTGCTGTGTCATACTTTAATGGCTGTTTTTTCCGAGCGTCACGCTTTAAAGCCTATTTGCGGTGTCATGTTTTGATGGCTTTTTTTCGCGGTGTCATGCTTTGATGCCTTTTGTCTTGCTCGGTTATGCTTTGATGTTTTTTGCTGTTACGCTTTGATTCCTTTTTTTCGCTGTGTCACGTGTTGATGCCTTTTTTTTGCTGTGATGTTTTGATGCATTTTTTTTTCACTCCGTCACACTTTGAAACCTGTTTATTTTGCGGTATTATGCTTTGATGCCTTTTCACTGTCAAACTTTGCCTTTTTTGCTGTTACACTTTGATTGTTGCTGTGTTGTAGTTCGAGTGCTGCATTGTCGCTGTGTCACATTTTGAACAGCACATCATATCCATATATATTTGGCTCCTTTGTTGAATTGCCTAGTCATGATTTCATATTGCTGATGAATTTGACAACCAGCACAAACTTTCCCAAACTGCCTAGCTGAGCCATTTTGCAGACTCATGGTTTGAACCTGAGTATTTTTGAGGAGTCATGGTTTGTTTCTTTGTAAACTAAACATTGTCACGTCCTGACTTCCTATTGATTAAACTAAATAATATTCAGAAGATAAAAACCATTTACAGAATTAAAGCTAAAAGTAAGCGTGGACATAAAACAGCTGAACTCTACGATCACTTAACTCATTCAGTGCCAGCCGTTTTAGAGCATTTTGATTGATTTTTAAAGACCCACAAAATAATTTGTACTATGTCACTTCCTCCCGACACACAGAGATGGCCCGTTTAGCCTGTTAGTTGATGGTTTTCTCTCACCATCTCAACATAATCAATAATCCACTCAGGTCCACATTTCTATGTTAGTATGTGAGCTGTGAGCTGCTGAATACTTTACAATATCACTTCATAGCACCATAATCTCCCTCGTCCCTGCTTCTTCCTCCTTAGCTAATGCTAGCATCAGTGGCTAATCTCTCACCCAAAGGTGCACTGCTGCCACCTTCAGGGCACAGTTGGTCACTACATCACACTACAGCTTAGATATTGAATAGGGACCTCCTCCAGGGTGTTTTCTAGTAATCTCCGTGATAACACGACGAGTTTTTCTCGTCAGCGGCACTAAACTGAATGTATTTTAAATAGAAAAAGTAGCTTTAATTCTCTATTTGCTGATGCAGAAGGGTAAGTCTGAATAGGGATCAAAGTTAAAACTCACACCAATACCCAACACTGTTCACCAGTTAATATAGAAAAGTTTATTTCATACATAAAAGCTGAATAACTAACTCTGAATGTTATGCGACACACGTTCTGAAAGTATCCAGAATAAACCGACTCTCCAAAATAATAAAGTAAAACACCGATACTCAGAAATAGTGCCTAAGAGTCCAATATCTGTGTTTTAATCATCAGCTGTGTAAACTCACAGAACTCAAACCTGAGACTGGAAAAGCCTGATTTAAGTTTTAGTTTCTTCAAAAATGTGAGGATGTTCAGAGAAATGAAAGTAAAAGCATGAGAACCATATTTGGTTTTTCCTCCTATCGTTGAGGCTCTTATTAGAAGCAGAATCAGAACCAAGTGTTCAGTGCTGCAGCGACTCCCACCAAGGTACGTCTCACCACACACACACACACACACACACACACAGTGCTTTAGGGTGTGTTTAACTGGGTGTTATCAGTCTCTGCTCAATGAGAACCAACAAGTTCAAACCAGAAGAAAAAGTTTAACATTGTGGACACTGTTACAGACCGGAATAGTTTCACCTGTGTGTTCAGTACGTGTGTTTCCTGTCGGGCACTTCCTGTAAAAAACACTCCCGGAATGTCAGTAGTATGCAGCGTGTAACTAATAAGTTGATTAAACGACACTAAAGGAAAACAAGTGTGCGTGCATCCTAACCCTCGGGTTACCACAGACACGTTGGACAGAAATAACATCTGTATTTCAAGGAAAAGTTAAAGAAGCGACAGAGAAACTTTACTGTTTATCTACTCGTTCACTTTTTCAGGCATAAACATTGTCATTCATTTATCGTCCCTCCTGATCCTGTTCATTCTTCTTAAATACAAAGACTTTTCAACAGCCAGTAGTTAAAATAAACTGTGCTCAAAGTCTTTTCCTTGACTGATCCAATCTGTTCACGTTGGATACTTTTTTTTTTTTGTGCTTTTTACGCAGAAAACAACAGATTTCTTATAATCCACTTTATACCAAAGCTCTGCTGAGTGTCTTTTTTTCTCTAGTTAATGATTCCACTGATAAAGTATCAGTTATTTTAGGGACAACGTTTGACTTTTTGAGCAAAAATTGGAACAATTGAAATGCTTGAAGACGTTTCACTTATCCAAAAGTTTTCCTTACTTTTAAACCGACTAGTTAAGAGTGTGAGATTGAGACTAGCTAGACTTGGCTAACCCGTCGTAAGGCCTGACAACGTCTGTAGTGTTTGAGTGAATGAGTGAAGCTTTCCCTGAAAAAGAAAGGAAAACATAAACCTTGTGTGAAATCTGTCCAAGATGAGTCATCAGTATGTTTTCAACAACTTTCCATCGGGCGACCATGAAGTCCAAGGCCAGTGTTGTGTTATCTGTCCTAGACCATTAACAACACAATGTAAGACTGAACATCCAGAATGACTCACTAATAAATGTGGAGATGTGAGAAATACGTGTGTATCGATCCTACAATAAGTAGCAGATCTCAGGACTTCAGGGATCTTGACCTAAAACTAAATGATTGTAATAGAATTTGCAGATTAAAAAAGTACAAGAATTGGTGATAACAAATGACTGCAGTCATGTACTGATGAACAAAGGAAGATTTTTTAATTTTTATTTTGTATCTATTTATTTATTTTTTATATTATTATTATTATCATCTTGTTATTTGCACATTCTAGTCTAACTACTGTTTATATTTATACTTATTATCATCTTTTCTAGTTGATTGTTTATTGTTGAATGTTTTCACTATTGGAGAGAGCACAGATGACCGAGTCAAATTCCTCGTGTGTACAACATACACTTGGCGAATAAAGCTGATTCTCTGATTACAAACCTCTGCTGATATCTTATTGTTTGATTGACTTTGTAAATTTGGAGGAAGTGTTAATTAATGACGCCATGTTGGCCTGGATTTAGTATCCGGACTTTGACAGTTTCAGTATCAGTCATCTCTAGTTTAACCTTCACGTGTTGATTTTCTTTAATGTGACCAGTGATATCACCATGACTTCCTGTTTTTGGGCGGAGGATGACTTTGATCTACCAGATGGGGTTATTCGGTTAGAGGGAGTGACAACGCCTCAAAATGGTAAAACCTATGTGATGTACCACGGCACCACCAGCCAGGCCGCCCAGTTCATCGTAGGCTCTGGTTTTCGTCCGTCTTCTGGTGGGATGCTCGGCCCTGGTGTTTACCTCAGCAGGGACCTGGAGAAAGCCAGCCGCTATCCAATCAATCACCCAGAGTACGATCGAGTGGTCGTTAAGGTCCTAGTTCACGTAGGAAGGGTGATTTGCATCAACTATCAGGGGCACCCGCTTCAGAAGACCTGGCAATACAACGGTTACGACACGGCTTGGGTGCCGCCCAACTGTGGGATGGTGAAGAGCGGCCTGGAGGAGAATTGTGTCTTTAATCCGTCACGGATCCAAATCCTAAAGCTCATCAGGCCACAGCCAACGAGCACCTATAACGTGAGATACGGTCCAACGGGCTGGTATTAAAGTTATATTATATTCTCCAATGAAGGCTTTTCTACCTGAAACTAAAGTGTCTTTGTAACCTAGAAATAAAAGTTTCATACCTCTGACTCTGTCATTTCTAAAATGTGTCCTATAACCACAACCTCTCACTGAATTACACAAATTATCTAAAAAATAAAGTGAGAAAAGAAACTTAAATAGAGTAAAATCAAAGAAATCAGGTACAGGCTAATGTAAACCTGCATAGGAAGCAACACATCAATCAATGTATTTTATACTTAAAAATTAAAATTTGTATTTTTTTTAAGAAAAATAAATGTCCACTTTTTTTTTTTTTTTTTTTTATTCTTAATACATGAAACACATTTTATCCATGCTTTAAACATGACTAGTATAGGCTACAGTTAACCGGTTTTTACTTTATTCTGAAAAATAGTCAGAAAATAAAATAAGAGATGGGAACTTTCCCACCACAAAGCTGGAATAAACCAAAACATGAGGAGGGGTCTGTTTAAAAATACTCATTCAAGACGTAAATAAGGCTTTTTGGTTCAGAATATCTTTAGCAAATTGAACTAAAATACACACCACATAAAAGTTTGACTTCTATATCTGCCCAAATTCATCATTTTGATGTGAGCGTTTCTCTTCAGCTGATACTCAGAGGGCGGAGTAATACACTTTATACTGTCTGATGTTAGATATACTGTATAGTACAGGTGATACATGTTATTTAAAGATACGGTAGGCGATTTCCTCCAGATACATTTTTTTTAAGTTTTTGGTTAAAATTATCTTTATGTTCTGACAGAATTAAGATCTTATGTTCTCTGAAAAGTAACAAAGTAAATCATCATCTGTAGCAGCTGTAAACCTTTAGAACTTCAACCAATAGAAAAAAAAGAACCATTTTTTTAACCAATCACGTCTCCCTGCTCGTTCTCAATCCCTCGCATTCACGAGCTCACACTGAAAGCTCGTCACCGTTGACAGTTAAATCAGAGTTTTTTTTAACATATATAATGATCAAGTTTATTGTTTACTTACTGCTGAATGAGACAACGTTTCTACACAATACAAGTGATGAGCTGAGCTCCTCTTCTGCAGCAGCTGTGAGCATGCATGTGAGTGAGACGAAGCACATTCAAAATCATGCTAGCTTTACCGTACCTTTAAATATGATTGACATTAAATGTAGTTTTAATCACTGTCTCACAGGGTCAGACCAGTTATCCACCAGGTGTTTTAATTTAAGTTTTTTTTTTTGTCTTATTTCATTATTTTTAATGTAGTTCTGTCTGTTTAATTTCGTCCTTTTAGTAATATTTTTACTCATTTGAGTAATTACATACAAACATTTTTTTTTTGTACTATATTTGACTTTAATCTTTTTATTGCTGATTAATTTATTAAGATCCCCATTAGGAACTGGAATATCAATTTCAGTCTTTTTTTTAAATCCTATATTTATACTTTTAGTGTTTATACATTTGATGTATTTCAGTTTGTTTTTGTACCTAGTGGTTGTTTGTTAATCGATTCTAGCAGGTCCGTCACCATGGGGGGTCATGGGGGGCCCCGGACCGCAGAGCACAAGCATTGTGCTCAATCACTTGTGACAGGTTTTTCTTTTTTTTGTGTGTGTGTGTGTGCACGAGTGTGGGTGACAGAGGTCCTGGATTCAATATTTGTCTTTAACACAAAGATTTAAATATTGTTTCCTAAAATTACCAGCAAAGATTATTCATAAAGGATGTGGTTGAAACCACCTTCATCAATGTTATTTCATCAGTTTTTTTAATCAACAAAAAAATGACACATAACTGAAAAGAAGAAAATGTGTAAAATAAAAACTTTCAGATTCGTAGGTAAACACTGAGCTGGTGACTTAACTAAATACAACACCATTGTCCTCTGTGACATTTAGTAAACTTATAATATTCAGTAATAATTTGAGACAAACTGCAGACATTCAACAGTTTTATTGTGAAAAACTCTCACACTGTACAATCAATAATTTAGAAAACAACGTGGAGCTTAAACAAAGCAGCTTTAGCCACAAACGCACGACCATAGTGTTGTGTTTTCCTTCTAGTTCTTGTACACAGTTACACAACCACACAGTCCTCAGTCCTATCATTACACAATCCTAAAAAAACAACACAACTGTGTGCGTGTGTGTGTGTGTGTGAAACGACAAAACCTGTTGCTGCTGTCGGGGACGAAAAATCTAACTTTTAGCTCCAAAAGTGACTTTTTATGGAATGAATGAAATACAAGGACTGAAATAAAAACATTTCATTGATTTAATGACTTTAAACACAAGTTCACTCTGGTTTACGGCCAGTTTAGGTTTATGATGATGATGTGGTGGTTGAGTAAATGAATGGATCCAAAGGTCTGGGCTGTGCTTCTGGTTAAATACGTGTTGAACTGGAACAACTCCGCATGTTTCCCGTGAACAATTCTTAGTGTTTTGGCGTCAGAGGTGAAGCTTTGTGTACACGCAGTGATCCGTGGAGTGTTCCTAAAACCCTGAGACCCCCCCCTCCTCCCAGCTCCTTCAGTCAACGAGGCGTTCAGGCTCCCGTTCTTAGGAGATCTTACAGTTGCTGCGTGTGCAGTTCTGCGGCGGACTCTGCGGCGGACGGATGGACTTGGAGCGCTTCAGACTGTTTCCTTTGGAGCCGCCGGCCTGGTTGGCCACGGAGTAGGAGCGTCCGTGCATCATGACGGCGTTCATGCCGTTAGCCATGGAGAATGACTTGAGGTGCGACTTGATGGCGACGGGCAGCGGTAGTTTATCGATGAGGTGGACCGGAGTGCACGACACGATGGCTCTGCAGCAAAGGTCCTGGAGGCTGAAAACTGACGAGAGGAATAGAAAAGAAAAGCGCTGAGTCACACAAAAGGAACATGAAACAAACCATTTATATCGCGATATAATATTTCCTCCTTAGAATTACATGAAATAATGGAAAATTTAATTTCTAAATATCGTTTCAAAAGTTGTGACTTAAGCTATTTATTTTGAATAAGGTTTTATTATTTTCTATAACTATGCATAGATTGGATCAATTGAAGAGTGAAATACAAGGACCAAGAATCAAAATATTTCAGATGTTTAATGACCTTAAAAACCTGGTTTATGGAGCTAAGTATAGGTTTAACTCTGAATTATGACATTAAATAAAACACCCCTACATTAAGAAATGTTAAATACTAATTAAATAGTTTTGTTTGTACAAATGTGTCTTAACAGATTCTACCTAAACCACTGCTGCAGCCACAGTCTCACTCTGAACTGAGTTTAAAACTTGAGAGCCCTGTACTAATGCACATCTTACGTAAATAAAGAAAAGTAAAACTAAAACATGTGAGGCTGTTATATTACATGTTCTATTGGTGCCACAGGCAGAAAATGAGAAGAACCTGATGAGGGGTCTTTGGTGTAAAACCACCTGTTTACTGTGTCTCTACTCTATGTTCGTATGTTGGATGTACGTAACATGTTTGTGTGTAATTAATTTTCCCACTGGTTTTTTTAGTTTTTTCCTCGATGTAGGAGGGGCTAAGGACAGGGGATGCTCCGGGACATTTATTATCTATTTGTTTAAGTCCAGTGAGCATTGGTGCAAACTTTATTTATCAATTTATCAAATTCATTACACCAGATAAATCACACACTATTTTATTTTGCACCCACAAATAAACCCTTTATAACACTAGAGTATCTACACCTCTTTGTACATCCAACCTTCAAACACATACTCATTTGGACATAATTGACGACTGTACTTAAGCTCCTCCCACTATATGAATACATACTTCTGACAGACACTGTACTAGTTAAAAAATACAGACAAGAGAAGCACAGAAAAATACTCCAAAAATGTCTCTATAATCCCACAGAACTACAAACAAACAAAATACAGAATACACAAATATACAATATAACTCCAAAAGAGAGATTTTACAGGAAAAATAGAGAAAAAGAAAACAGACTGTTTTCATTATTCTGACTGCTGACATGAATGTACATAATGTTGTCCACCTCTACTACTATACATCTATGGTAATGTCACACAGCATTTAAACATCTCACCTCTGTTGGGCCTCCAGAACTTCTCCATGCCGTGCCTCATGAGGACGATGCGCGACAGCTCCGTGAACGACTCGATGACGTTGAAGTTGCACAGCGGGCTCACCTCAAAGAACGTCATGCAGTTCTTCTCAGCGTACGCTCGCGCCTGCTCCGTGGGAACCTGGCGTTTGAATGCCAGGTGGAGGCGGTTCCCCACCAGGATCCGAGGCACCCCCGGTGCATGCTGGGAGAAAGAAAACACAAAACAAAAACAACCACAGCTTAAGATATGTTCACATTTAAATCTCCTGACTAGAACATATAAAGCTTTTATTGAGAGGAAAACAGGACCAGACGTCTGATTGTATTTACATTATTTTTTGGTACAATACTTTTCATCAATATTTGGCTGAACTTTTAATTAAGGACACATTGGAATGTTGGAAATCCTGTCATTTAAGGTGAATTTAACTCTGTTCCATGTTAGCTGTGCTGTATGAGCAGCATAGCAGCTAATAGCTAGGTTTCCATTACAGAATTTCACAAAATAAAAGCGATATTTCTAAATGTTGACAAAGTATAATTACGCTTTAAACGTGTTTCCATTGAAGGTTGTTTTGATGCCTCATAACTCCCGTGAGATCTCGTCCTTACCACACCTGTACCAAACCAAGTTTACTCAGAGAAAAGTGGTCATGTGACCAGGTACGTCACATTCTGTGTTGTGTTTCCATGGCACCTTGACACATTTCAAATGTCTGAAAAACCTCAATGTGTGAAAACGTTTTTGTGATATTTTAGTGTTTTTTAAATTCAGGTGTTTCCATATTGCACTATTTACATTTTGCCCATTTCCAAGAGTAATTTAAACGCAGCTAATGTTAGTTTAAGGTGGGCTTGAATGGTCAACATGAAAGTTGGTCACACACTGATCTACTACTCAATGGTTCCTGTTCTAAGAACTAATGTCCTTCATTGGCTTTTTAAACATTTTGATCAACGTGCTGAAAATTGTTCATCGATGGAAGTAGAAGGTTTGGTTTTTTCTGCTTTATTAAGAAACATATTAGATATTTCAGTGGGTCACATTTTTACTGAAAATAATATATTAAAAAGTATCAGATGTTTTACCAATGTGGCCCTAATCAAAGTATTTATTTATTTTCATTGTGTCTGATTCATACTTAAAATAATCATCACCTGACCGAATCACAGAGCATAATCACTAATAATTTATCGGTCGATTCTGTGATTCCGTTACCGTGGAAACCACAGTTTCATCCTACACGCCTCACCTCGTCGATCTCTCGTATCCACCTGTCGATGCCATCAAACGACCAGCGGTTGGTGATGTCGTAAACCAGCAGGATTCCCTGAACACAAACACGGCTAACGGTTAGCATAGCGCTAGTTTTCCTCTGCGGGAAGGCTAAAGGTGGTCGTTCCTCACCTGAGCGCCGCGGGAATACGAGCGAAAGATGGTGCAGAACCTCCCCTGTCCTGACGTGTCCCTGAGAACATCCACACAAACACACACAATTTACTGATTAATTAGCCACGCCCCTTTACCCTTTGACCCTGCTCAGCCAGCGTTGCTACATGCTAAGCTAAAGAAGAGATTTGAGGTGCTCACCACAGCTCCAGCTTCACTCTCCTGCCGTCCAGAAGGATGGTGGTGGTTTTATAATCGATCCCTGGACACACGGAGAGAACAGAGAGATCTGACAAATGTCACTAAAAATAACACAACACACACATCACCCAACAACACCCAACAACACACACATCACCCAACAACACACACATCACCCAACAACACACACATCACCCAACAACACACACATCACCCAACAACACCCAACAACACACACATCACCCAACAACACCCAACAACACACACATCACCCAACAACACATCAGAAAACAACAAAACAGTTCCAACGCTGAGGTTTGGTTGTAGATCATGAAGCAGAGAAGAAGAGCTCTCCTAAGGGACCTTTACCCTCTCCTTAAACCACGTGTCAAACTCAAGGCCTGGGGGCCAAATCCCACCCTTCGGAGCATCAAATTCGGCCCACTCAAAAAAAATAAAAGTGACAAAGAACAAACATTTTGTCAATGACCAATTAATTCAGTTGTAGATTTCTCAGCCCCTCCAAATACAAAGATTAAATCAAAATCCACAATATTTGCAGAGTTCAATTTTCCATTAATAACTGTTGTCATATGATATAAGAACATCATATGACGACAGTTATTATTAATCTGAAATTGTTGAAAGAACTTTCAATTTTTCCCTAATCTGGCAAATTTCCCTCAAATTATTGCACGAAATTTCCAGAAATTCCTCAAAATCAGGGAACTTTAAGTTAAGGTCCTGTAGGGACTGATATACGTTATAATTTATACGTGGAAGTGCAAACCAGGGCCCATTAATGTTGAATCTGCTTTTTTCCACCTAAAATCTGTGGCCCTTGAACTAAAATGAGTGAAGCACCCCTGCCTTAAACAGTGCGTTGACACGCTCTGGTGGCTGAAGTTAGCGAGCAAATCACTGACTGTTGAAGACACTCAAACCCTGAGGACCTTCAAAGTGTGTGTGTGTGTGTGTGCGCGCGCGCAACTGCAAAACTGTCTCATTAACGAATCACCTCAGTGTCAGAGTTCATAGCTTAGGGCTGGGCGATATATGCAGTTGGCAATATAAAAAGTCACAATATTACCTATATGGATAAATATTTTTTTTAATAACTTATTTTGTTTTAAAACACTTGTTTTAGGAGTGGGAGCTTTCACTACTTTTTAGAACAACATTAAAAAGCACAGTTTCACTCACACATGCTGTCCTTTAGAGGACTAAAAGCCTAAAGTGGCACATTTGTTATTAAATGTGTGTGTGGCTGAATTGTCTTTCTGGAAAACATTTTGAGGACAATTCCATTAAAGTTTGGAGGGGAATCCGATCAATGTATCGATTTTGGATCACTTTAAAAATGGTAAAACTCCTCTCATCATTGGCCAAAATTGAGTGATTTTTATTAAATTTGACTAATTTAAGTCTGATTGGTTTGTCAATGATCCAACGGAGTTGAATCCAGTTTGTGCGTCCACACTGTACGGTTATTAATGGGATATAAATGTGTGAATGATCAGGATCACTGATGACTATTATTGATTCTCATTCCAAACCATTAGATCAGGAAAATGGAGAAACCTGATACGTTCAAATCAGATCTGGAGGCGTAAAACGTTGATGGAACATCTTTATTTATAACCCGATCGCTTGCTATTGATCGGGTGCGACTCACCGCTGCTGTAGGCGTATGGCGACTCTGCCGAGCCGTCCTGGAGGCTGTCCAGTATCTCTCCTTTCCCCACGTCGCTGTCGCCCACCAGCAGGAACTTCAGCAGGTAGTCGTAGCTCTTCACGGGGCTCCCCTGACTCCCCATCTTCACCTTGGTCTCAGCCAGTGTGTGTGTGTGTGTGTGTGTGTGTGTGTGTGTGTGTGTGTGTGAGGCAAACACAGTTTGTTTATGCCATGGGTTTAAAAGTCTGAGTGTGAAACGTTTGGCTTTGAGTCAAAAAGGGAAAAAAGTGTTGGAATAAAGTCCTGCTTGGAAAACAAGGCCTCAGCCTAAAGTGCAGCTCTGGGAAAAAATCATTCCTAATTCTGCAGATAAAAAACGTTTGGTCAAAGATGTGTGTGTGTGTGTGTGTGTAGTGGATTATCTACCAATGCAAATGAAAACAAATAACTCAATTAATAATTACTTAACGTATAGACAGATTTAGGTTTTTGTCCTATAACAATTTCACTCTCTGGACATGAAACATATTAAAATGATGTAATTTTTGTTCAAAACATACATTCAACAATTCGGCCACTAAATTCATATTTTAAAAACAATTACATAATTATAAAAAAAATCTGAAGTGAAAACGCGGTCCTGAATGTAAAAAACGAAGCTAAAATGGATGTAAACAGATTTGTGATTTTTATTCCCTTTAAAGGAACAAAACATGAATAATTAAAGAACTGAAGCTACGATCATGTTCTACTTTAATAAAAAGCATTTTCCTCTTGGTTTTTCACCAGTGTTTATGGTATATATTAAAAAAACATTTGACAATCTTGGAGATTTCTGGATTGTGTTTTTCTTCCCATTTTAAAACGCAGCTTTCAGGTTAGCTTAGCTCGCAGCAACACACTGCTAAGGGTCTTAAACTAACCGAAATAAATGCACATTGATATCTATGTTAACATACAGTGCCTGTGATGCATATGGAGTCATTTGTTGTTTAAAAATATGGATGTGGAATGATTATAAATAACGCAGAAATAGGATGATTCGCGCTGTGCTAACTTAGCTTAGCACAACTTCCAGGCCGCCCAGATTTTCCCTCTTAGATCGCTCCGCAGTAAAGATTTTCTCGGTTATTCCTCTGGATTTACGCGGTGTTTTGGCCCTTACGTCCAGCTTGGGTTCGTGTGATAGTTCTCAGTCCCCGGTTTGTCCACCTGGAGCCGTTAAACCGTCAAACGGACAGTGTTTCTCCTTCCGCTGCGCGACAAACACTGAAGCTGTCAGAGGCGCAGCCCCCAGACCCCTCCTCTCGTCCCGCCCACTCAGCCAATCATCGACAGGGATTGTCTCCGTGGCGACGCCCACCGTGGCCACCATTGGACGAGCTTCAATGTCAGTCAAAGGCCGCTGTCAACAAGGCGCAGATGGTGTAGAAACAAAGCGGAACAATGTCAACAGAACAAAGACTGCGCGTGTCACCGACGGACGAAAACCACTGGAAACATGACGATAATGAGACAAATATCACTATTATAACAACTTATACATTAATCGTCGGAATTATGAGATGTTAGTCATAACTATTGGATAAAATCACGTATTTATAAGATAAAATAACGTCATAATTATGTAATAAGAATATAATAACTTTCTGTATTTGTTACAGAATTGACTTTTTGTCTCATTATGGATATTGATCTTGTAATTTTCATCTGAAAAACATCGTTTGTCTCAGAATTAGGTATAAAGTCAGGAAGAACTTTATTTATTTATTAATCTTATGGTGGAAAATTCTGTCACAGCCGCAATAAATGATAATAATAATAATAATAATAATAATAATAATAATAATAATAATAATAATAGATATGGATGAGGATGAAGAATTAGAATAACTACGAAAGGCCAGGTTAGGATTAAATCCAAGAACTATTTGTTTTGAGGAATAATTTAAAAAAAAAAATGAAGATACTAAAGACTTTAAACCTAATCTAACACAAATTACTTTTGTTTTTTATAAATCACATTTCTTCTGTTTTATACCTTTTCATTGTTTATTTTTTTAATCCATTAATGAATCAATGAAACAAACCTAAAACAAAATACAATATGAATCTTTGAATCCGTTGCCTTCAAAATGAGTGAGATAATGCGAAAGTAGTAAATACGATATTTTATTTTTTAGGAGAAAACACAAACATGGTCAATAAGATTAAAACAAAAAACAATGAATTAATTTAATTTTTAAGACGTTTAGGCATTAAAAATGTAAAAAAAACTTCACACAAAGAATCAAAGGTTTCCTGTTTACAGTCTGCTGCAGCAGCTCACGTGTTTACACTGTTTATTAAACAAGAACAACTCCTTCGTCAGCACATTTGCATTTCTTTTGCTGCCGTAAACAAATCAGTCATATCTTCTCGTGCAGAATTTGTTTTTCTACACATACATTAGTCATCTTAAAGATAGAAATCCTTATTTTAATCAGAAACAGACAGAAAAAGGGTTAAAAATGTCAAGATTGGCATAAAAGTGGCAGAAAACTGGAAAATAAATGGTGAATGTGGTTAAATTGGCAAAAATAATCATGAAAGATGGTGAAGAGGTTTAAAATGACAATAATGGGTCAATATATGTGACATTAGATGTAAAGGGTTTATAAGTAGTGGAAAGGTCTGGAAAACTAGAAAAATGTGCAGAAAAGGCATTGAAATGCAATGTAGAAGTGTCAGAAATGTAGCAAAAATACATTAAAAGGAGCAAAAAAAACAGCAATACAAAGTAATGAAATTAGGTTAAAATATGGAAAGTTTGGTGTAGTTGCAGAAAAAATTGTAAAAAAAATAGGCAAAAATGGGCTGAAATTGATCAAAAATATTCTGAATTTCTTGAATGCATCCAGCGACCCTCTCCCCATGCTTCGTGACCCCCAGGTTGAGAACCACTGCAGTAGTTAAATGATGCTATTATGTACCATTAACTGATGTTGTGGACACATTTGATCATTGTCATGTTCTATGTGAATTAGTGCTGGACAATACGAACATAAAATCATGTTTATCTCCATAAAGTTTTACAAAAAGTAGAATCTGGGTCTTTTTATAATGTCTATGCGATTCAATGGACAGCACGTGTGAGTGAGTCATTTATAATCTTGACCTTTCTGCTTTTTATTAAACAAAAAATATTAATAAAATATGAACTACATTTGGTTTTTTATAGTTGTAATTTAAAAAGTGTATTCAAACATTTCTTTAATTTGTTAAAATTCCATGAGAGAAATAATGACTAAGGTTCTCATGTTCATTCTTTTATTTCTCAGCATAAATATAAAAACTTGAGTAAACTTCAGAGCTGTTTTTAAGACTCCACGTGTGACGCTGCCCTTCCTCTAGGTGGCGCCGCTCAGTCCGTTTTGGTGCTTTTGTGTTTCCACGGGTAAATCAGCTCCCCCACAAACAGCTTTTTGACGAGGGCGCTCCACGAGTCTTTGGGGTAGCAGCTGTAGGTGGGGGTCCGGTAAGTCTGGACCACAGCGCTGCAGCTCAGAGGGTTCATCTGAAAACAGGCAGGACAGCAGCCTTTAGGAAGGAACAACAGCTGCTCCAGTCATTAACCACGACTATTTACCTGATATTTTCTTTTTTCTGAAAACAACTAAATGTGTTTTTTAAGGATGTCCTTATTACATAATTTTTAAACTTGTAATTTATTATTATTTATTTATTTTTATTTGAATTATTTAGAATTTAAAATCTTTTGTTGTTTTTGATTTTTACTGTTTTTATGCAAATTTCAATGTTTTCTATTTTATAAATTCCTCATATTTTATATATTTTAAATCACTTTAAACTACAATTAAATTTGTATAAATGTTCTTATCTGAAAAAAGAAATAAACATACTCATTAACCTATTTCCTTACTTAGTTATTTCATTACACATTTACATATTTACTTAATTAACGTCCTCACTAAGTTACTGTCTTTGAAATCATATATTTTTACAATTAATAGGTTATTTAGGTTTTAACTTAGTTACTCACTTAATTCCACACTTACTACTTTATTTAGTTACTTTGTCACCGAATTACATACTGTTATTTAATTACTTGCATATTTAATTACTTGCATAGTTACGTAATTACTTGTATAGTTACATACCAAGGTATTTTTGCTTAGTTATTAATTACTTGCGCAATTTCTTATTTAAACACTTTGTTATTTTGTTTTTTAATGAAAGCGGGGCTTCGCTGATTATTTATCACATGATGAGTTATTGATGAGTCGTAAGTCGTGATTGGCTCTGATCCATCTGATCCATCATGGAAGCAGTCTTTGTGTAACACTCGTGGACGTGTTGTGGTGTTGCAGTTTGTGTAATTGTGTAGTTGTGTTACCTCCATCAGCAGGTGGAGGGCCGAGCCCTCCTCCTCACAAAGAACCCTGAACTTGACACCCTCAGCCAGACGGTACGGACGAAGCAGACGGAGAAGGACGGCGAACAGAGGGAAGGAGTTGATGAAATCTACGCTGAGGTGGAGAACGCCCTGGAACAAAACCACCAGCAGACGGAGCTGCGCAGACACACACGCACATACACAGTCAGGATCCTTCTTTAGCAAATTAACATGTTTGGTTAGCTTAGCACGTAGCGACCACTCCCACATGTTTGGTTAGCTTAGCATGTAGAGACCACTCCCACATGTTTGGTTAGCTTAGCATGTGGCCACCAGCCCCACATGTTTAGTTAGCTTAGCACATAGCAACCAGCCCCACATGTTTTGGTTAGCTTAGCACGTAGCGACCAGTCTCAAATGTTTGGCTAGCTTAATACATATCGACTATCCGCACATGTTAGCTTAGCACGTAGTGACCAGTATGTGCAGCGTCCCTCTCATATTCCTTCTAAGCATGTTGTATATCTTTGTGAGGGAAATGGAAATTTAAAGATTAATCTATGTGTTCCTTGTATTACAGACGGTAAATATTCTACTTCCTGTGATACTGAAGGAACTTCCTGCTGGAATCAGAACGTTTGAGATTTTCTTACCAGAGTGAAGACGAGGTAGTAGAGAGCAGTGGTCGGGAGGAGGAAGAGCAGCACGGTGAAGAGCAGTGTACCGATGAAGAGCTAGTACACACACACACACACACCTGTTACCTTCCATGTTACAGATGTGTTAGAGATGTGTGGTGGTACCTGGTCCACGTCGTAGGAGCAGGAGTCCACCCTCTGCCTCAGGACGTTCCACTTCTTCCCTCTGAAGAGTCTCCATAGAGACGAGAGTCCGTAGACCTTCAGATAGTAGAGCCTGAGGAGGAGAACCAGCAACCAGCTGTAGACCAGGGTCTACCACATGGTTTACACATATATCTACGTTACCTGGCCCCATAGACGTAGAAGCAGTAGATGTGGAAGGTGAACAATGCCACGGCATCAGAGAGCAGCGACAGAGCGAAGGAGAGTCCGAGGCAGGCGGACAAGCCCCCGTACCACAGCAGGCCCTCGATGAACGGAGACATCAGCTGGACGTAGCCTGAGGACGCACACGCACCATGTGACCAGCCACGCCTTTAGAGGGTGGTCACGTTACGCTAGGGGGCGGACCCTGTCACTCACTGATCCACAGATGAATATGGTAGAGGAAGAACCGACCCAGGACCTGGTCCAGGGCCCGGTTCATCTTCAGGCCTGCTGGAGCTCCCATCAGCCACTGCAGCAGCTCCTCCAGCTCCTTGGCAACGCGCTAGACAACAAAGAAACATCAACGACATACAAACAACCACAAGAGAAACAACAAAACAACAACAACATACGAGAAACAACAACAACAAACAAGGTCAACGACAATCGACAACAAAGTATGAAGGTGTGAGTGTGAGTGTGTGTAGCACGTACGTGGGCGGCGGGCAGCACGGTGTTTGACAGCGTGGTGATGTTCTGGTCTCTGTAGAGCCACGACATAAGCAGCAGACCCAGCGCCACGTCCACCATCACAGACAGCAGCACGTTGGCCTTCCTGTAGCAGCATTGTACGGGTTAAAAGAGAGTGTGTGTGTGTGTGTGTGTGTGTGTGTGTCACACTTGCCTCATAAAGTGCTGGTGCTGCATAGCAGCGTTCCTGTTGCTCAGCATCCTCATGTGCTCCGCCCTGTAGCTCAGCTGGACGCACGACGACAGTTTAGAGCACAGGAAGCTCAGCGGGTAGAACCTAAACATCCTGTAGTGACAAACACACAGAGCTGTGACCTCAGAGGTCAGAGGTCATCACCGCTGTAATATTTACGGTCTGATCTCACCGTAGGTCACAGACGGACGTGCACACGGTGAGGATCCATGTGAGCAGGATGCAGAGCGGCGTGGAGGCCTGACGTAGCAGCTCCACCAAGATGCTGGCCTCCCTGCCCTCCGTCTGCCAGTGGGTCGACTTCAGAGGACCATCGTCATAGCGATCCATGAAGAAGAGCGGCCCGCTGCTCGCCACCGTCTGGAACACCTGTAGCAGGACACACCAGGTAACGCCACGCACGCATACACACCCACGCACACACGACTCCTCTCACCTGTCTGAGCTCTGACTCTGATTGGCTGTTGGACTCTTTGATGGGATGAAGCTGAGACTGCATCACCTTCTTCTGCTCGTAGTGAACAAAGATCACCTTCTCCTCCTCTTCATCCTTTTCTTTCTCTCCTGAACGCTCACAATAACATCAAACACAAACAGGTTTGGTTAGCTTAGCATGTAGTGACCAGTCCCACATGTTTGGTTAGCTTAGCACGTAGCAACCAGTTTGGTTAGCTTAGAGACTTAAAAATATGACTAACAGGACTAAAACTTTCAAAAATTCACAAAAATGAGATTTTCTGTTTCCGTGCAGGTCTCACCCTGATCCCTGCATGCGACCTGACAGGTGAAACCTGTGCGTCCCAGGGTGCGTCTGACCTGCAGCCAGCGGCGCTGAGGGAAGATGGTGCTGAGGTCCTGCAGGAAGCTCTCCATGCCCTCCTCCTCCTCTTTAGGTAAACTCCAGGAGCCGAGGATGCACAGGTCCACGCCGCTCTGAGCTCGCATCTGAGATACATCAACCATCCAATCACACGGTTTCAACCAATCATGTGTTTCATTCAATCACATGTCACTCTGCAACATCATCTAAACCTTCTAAAGTGATCCTCCACGGGTTTTACAAATGTGGCCTAAAACCTTTGAAATGTATTTATCAGAAGATCTATGTTTATTAAAACACATTATTATGCACCATATTTGTTTTATATCCTTTTAAAAATAGGACTACTTTACAGTTTTACAGCCTGTGTTCCACCATCATGAAATCATGTGATTGACGATGTCACACGGCCCCACTGCCTGTAAATGTCTTATTGTTTTCTATTGGAGTGAAACATTCAGACTGATTTATAGATTATTTAGTAGATTTGGTTGCTCTAAAAAAACAGGAAAAGCTAAAGGTGGCAATGTAAACCTCTTGTTTACAGAAAGAGGATAAAAACAGTTGTGACGGGAGAAAATATGTGACCGCAGGGGGCGACAGTTCCAACTCTGAGGTTTGGTAGTAGACAATGAAGCAGAGAACAAGAAATAGTAAATCACAGACTGTTGAAGACACACAAACTCTGAGGATTTATGTCTAAGGTTTTAGGTCACATTTGTAAAAAACAGTGGAGAATCCCTTTAAACACAAACACAAGGGTTGGAGGACAACTCAAGCTAAGGAGACCACAGCGAGTCCTTCCTTCACCTGCTGCAGGTAGACCTTGACTTGTCCTGGGATGAAAGGATAATGGATGACTGCGAGAACCACCGCTGACTCGTGACTGGGAATCCATCGACCCACCATCAACCCACTGTCTGCTCGGTTACAGCACTGAGGGAAGAACACCTTCAGCACCATGACGGGTCCTGGAAATTAAAAACCAGCAATATGTGAAACTAAAGACCAGCGTAAGGATTATAACTTTTATTGATTACTTTAAGTTTATTATTTTTAAAATTAGCTAGAAATATAACATGCTCTTATTTTATTATTTAACAGGTTTTTATGTTATCACTTTATGTTATTTAATCATGACTTTAATGATTGGTTTTAGATATTATTTCGTCATTTCTAAAAAAAAAAAAATTCTCTTTTTTTTTTTACATTACTGTGAAAAAAATCACGAGCAACTTTTGTAGAATCCAATAAAATCAAAGACTGTGACCTGTTTCCTGCTGAATGTGGTGATAATTCAGATAACGCTATAAATAACGCACCGTACGGAGCAGAAGAATCCCGTCGTCGATCCAAAATCCTCGTGTTTTATATAAATGTTGTTGGAGCTCTGCAGAGCAGGAAAAACTCCTAAAAACTGACGCTTTTTAAACGGATTCTGGCGCTACTGAGACTCCGGTGCTCCTCCTCCTTCCGTCCTTCACACAGAGAGGACACAGCTGGTTGCTGTGGCAACGCTCAACCCAGGGCAGGAATGTCATTGATTTCCACGGCAACGATTTAAAGTAGGTCACCGGTGAACCAGAAACGGCTTCAAAACGCCTTTTATAGACAATGCAGCCGAACCAAGGCGACGTCTGTCGGGTTTTACATTCATTACTCAGATGAACTGACGGTAAAAAATACAGTGAGAGTTTATAATCAGCGACAGAAACACGGGTTTTATCTCCGTCCGTCACGGACTCTCCACAACAACCGTCGACCAACAGGCGCCATTTTCTTTGTTTATATTCCGGTCCGTAAAATGCTCCGACTGGAAACCACAGGAAGTCACGAGACTAAAGTAGAATACTAGTGTAAATTATATTATTATACATTCTAATTTATTTCATTTATACATAATATAATATGATTATTATTAGAAATCACTATTGATGAATACGTATATTGGAATAAATTATTAATTTACTTATTCTGTATCCGTTTTTCGTTGTTTTTTTAATGTACAAATCTGTTTTCATTATTTCTTTATTAATACATGTATTTCCTTCCAGCTGATCTGTTTGCATGTATTATTATGGCTGTTGATATTATTTGAAGTTTTCTTATTTGTCAAATTGTTTAACTATTCATTCTTTATTTTTTTAGTCTGGGAATGATAAAGTATATTCTTACATTTGTATCTTCTGTCGTTGTTTTAATTATCTGTCAGTCAGCCACAGTCAAGCTGTTCGTGTGTTTGGCCAATTTAAGCTCATTCTCATTTTATTTGTTTTCACAATCTTTGATTTCAGAGGTTTAATAACTCCTCACGAGTATTGTAGAAGTTCTTCAATGTTCATAAACCTATAACAATATTTTTGCTTTACATTTAAAGTCTATATATTGAAGTTTTAGTTGTTTCAGTCTGTTTCTGACATTTAAAATATGTATTAAATACTTTAAAGCAAACACATCACAGTCCAAAGCAGCATCAGAGGATAATCTGGTTTTAATGATGTAAATTTAATCAAAAAATTCTGATAAACTGATGAACATTAATGAAAACAACAGTAACAAAGTGTTGTGGGACTCACCAGAGGAGCCTCAGGGTTGGACTGTGATGTGATGGAGGCGTCACTCCAACTGAACACTTTTATCTTTTCACACAGAACAAGTCAAAGGCGGGAAGGGTGAACGTGTGTGTGTGTGTGTGTGTGTGTGTGTGTGTGTGTGTGTGTGTGTGTGTGTGTGTGTGTGTGTGTGTGTGTGTGTGTGTGTGTGTGTGTGTGTGTGTGTGTGTGTGTGTGTGTGTGTGTGTGTGTGTGTGTGCGTGTGTGTGCGTGTGTAAATTATTTTTTTATATATTGTATAATTAAGATGCAAAATTTTGTCATTAAATGAAAAATGTCTCCCTGAAAAAAAACTAATTTCCATCTTTAAAGAATCTATTTGCATTTTATTTTGAAATGATGCCTCTGTATGTGTAAAGCTTTACTGAACAAAGATAATAATAAGATGCTAATATTAATTTATTAACTTTTATTGTTGTGTTTTATATGGGGCACCGTTTGTAAAGTTGCACATGCTAAAATAAACAGCAACATTTAGCAACAAAACATGTTTAAAAAAATGTGAATTTTTTTTAACGTTACTTACTACCAGATGTACAGCAATATTCATGAAACTTGTAATATTTTTTTTCTTGTAAAAATATAATACGATGTAAATGTTAAATATGAATAACGTCACGTCCCGTGTATATTGATTCCAACATTTAGATTTAACATTCAGATTTAGATTTAATATTAAGAATTTACAATTAGATTTTAATAATAAACATTAACATTTAGATTTAGAGTTAACATTTAAATTTAACATTCAGATTTAGATTCAATAGTGAACCGTTATATTTAGATTTAACATTGACATATTTTTCACGAGAAAAGTAAATGTACACAAATATTGCTGTAAATATGGTAAAAAGTAACATAAAAAAGTTCATATACGTTTTTTTAAACGTGGTTTGTTATTAAATGTTGCGAACAGTTGCCGTTTATTTTAGCATGCGCAATTTTACATTCTGCGCCCCATATGAAACATCTAAAACTCCTCTTTGCACACCTCAGACTACATATCCCAGAAGGCTTAGCGCGTCTCTGCAGCTGAGCATTGTGGGTAACCTCAGTGTAAACACATGGACGCTCTGAGAGACTTTCACGTGTCTTTCTTCGCTATGAGACGCTTGGCTTTATTTCAGTGGATGGTGAGTTCAAAATCCACCAAAGTCCGTTCAGAAAACTCAGAATATTCAAGTTTTATTCCATAGGAACGAGTCGCTGGGCCTCAGTCCTGTAAACAGTGTCTCAGTGAACCAAAGTCCGTTAAACAAACTGTGTATTTTAGAGTTTGTGTCACAGAAAAGCTGCTGAGTGGTAGAATGTGACCAAATACGCATCAGACACACAACAGAGACACGTGCGGCACCACAGGAACGTTTACACAGTGGATTGAAATAAATCGGATCAGAAGTCAGAGTTTACTCAGCAGAGGGGGCGGGAACACTAAAATGTATCTTATTTGTTTTTCAGTTTGTTGAAGAAAACCTGCAGAAAAACAAATCATCAGTGATTTCTGAGATTCTGGAACAGGTGACAACACAATGGTGATGTAATTAAAGGTGTTTCAGGATAATTAACTTTATTCAGAGTTTAAGATTCAAACACTAAATCGATTCCATAGTTAAGTGTGAAATCATTACTTTAAAGTTATCTTTCACTGTTTTAACAAATGAGTCCTGAAACCTTCTAAATCTACTTATTAGTGGATCTGTCTAAAAAAAACCATTATTATGAACCATATATTCATTTAATTACCTTTTATAAATAGGACTACTTAATAGTTTTATAGCCTGTGTTCCTCCATCTTTAAATCATGTGATTGATGATGTCACAAGGCCCCACTGCCTGTAAACAGCCCATTGTTTTCTATTGGAGTGAAACATTCAGCCTGATTCATAGATTATTTAGTAGATTTTTCTATTAATTATCAGCTTTTTCACTTTTTCAAGTTAAAGATGTCGACGTAAACCTCTTTTGTTTACAGAAAAATGATATAAACAGTTGTGACCAGAAACAAATCTGAGGTTTGGTAGTAGACAACCTTCACCTACATTGCCTAGTATGAATGTAGTGTGTGAGTGAGTGTTGGTGGTGGTCGGAGGGGCCTATGGCGCACTATGGCAGCCTCGCTTCCGTCAGTCTGCCCCAGGGCAGCTGTGGCTACAATAGTAGTTTACCACCATTAAGTGTGGAGTGAAAGAATAATGCCTTAATTCTGTAAAGCGACTTTGAGTGTCTGTGATAAAGCTCTATATAAAACTGATGCATTATTATTATTATTATTATTATTGAAGCAGAGAAGAAGAGCTCTCCGAAGGGACCTTTACGCTCCCTTAAACAGTAAAACACAGACTGCTGAAGAACTCCAACCCAAAAGGACTTCTATCCTCAGGGTTTGTGATTTACTCGCTAACTTCAGCCACCAGAGCGTGTCAGCGCACGGTTTAAGGTTAGAGTAAAGATCTTTTAGGAGAGCTCTTCTTCTCTGCTTCATTGTCAGAGTTGGAATCGTCGCCCCCTGAGCAGGCTCTACAGCTGTTTCTGTTTCTATCCTCAGACGTGTCTCCACCCTCTCTGTCGGACGTTTCCTCCGTCCGTTCGTTATCGTCGCTCGTTTCTGTCGGAGCTCATCAGACGGGTGAGTGAGGAAGAGGAGGAGGAGGAAGATTACAGCCTCTGAGAATCTTTAATCCTGCGAAAACTCTCCAAATGTAGAAAACAGACTTTAGCCTGAGTATTTAGTCAGAATTTGTAGAAAATCAGAAACTTACATCGTTTTTCCATTTCCTTTCTTTCTGTCTTTAGTCTGTAAATATTTCCTCTTTGTTTATCATTGTGTAGTTGTAGTTATTCTGTAATTGTAATTATTCTGTAATTCTAAATCATTTGTAGTTCTGATTATTTTGTAGTTCTATTTTTTTTTTGTATTTCAAATTATTTTGCCATCTTTTTTATAGTTGTAATTATTTAGTAGTTTTAATTATCCTGTAGTTCTAATCATTTTGTAATCTTCGTATAGTTTTAATTATTCTGTAGTTTTAATTATTTTGTAGTTCTAATTATTGTATAGTTGTAATTATTTAGTCGTTTTAATTATTTAGTAGTTCTAATCATCAGTTTGTTGGTTCTATAGCAGGAGGCGTTGGACGGTGAATATTTGGACGATCTTTACGAAGCTTTTGCTGAAGTGATCGGAGAGAAGGAGAAGAACGAGTGTTATAAGAGCTACATCCTGGTACTTAACGTGTTAGCGATTCATAGTAGAACCTGTTTGATCTGCTGACTGTGTGTGTGTGCGTGCGCGTGCGTGCGTGCGTGCGCGTGTGTGTGTGTGTGTGTTCAGCCCAGTGGAGACGTAGTTTCTCTGCAGGAGAGCGTAGCTGTGATCTCTGAGGGAACCACAGGGCTGGTGACGTGGGAAGCATCTCAGTACCTCAGCGAGTGGGCCCTGGAGCACACGCAGATGTTCAGAGGAAGGTAACGTGTCACTGATCCTTTCAGATCCTCTAAAAATATACGCGTAGACTACGTCACTTCCTTCACTCGCAATCCTTACGACGTAATATTTAAATGTAAACCGACCATACGACGTTTGTTGCATATTTTATTAGTACACATGGAAATATGTGACTGTTTTTGTGGTGTTTTTAATTAATTGAGAGAAAAAACCCAAAAATTAAAAACCAGCGTAAGACAAGTGTTTATTTGTAGGATAACAGCTCCCCCTGGTGGTACAAATACTTAATGTAGTGATTAGTGTAACTACTAGGGATGTAACGATTAATTGTAAGGCAGTTAAAAATCGATTCATCGGTTTCACGATTCATATCGATTTTCTGAAAATTGAATCGCAGTACTTTTTTTAAACAGCAGAGGGCGCTATATATTTATCTTTCTCTTGTCCAAATGCTGAGGCGGCAGGCGGGATCTGCTACTACTTTCTTTCTGGCCGCCTTCTACTTGTTCACTGCACAGAATAGCTGCATCCCAACCGAACCCCGGGGTAGCAGCGCCCTCTGCTGCAGTTGCACTTCTAAAAAGAAAAAGAATTACAATTACATTGTGTTATTTGTGACGTCTTGCAGCAGGTTTAGAGGCAAACCTAATTATTTTAACTCGTTCAAAAAAAAGTGACAAACATTGCTTTGTTTTTTAAAATATCTTCATTAATAAATAATAATTTAAAAAAAGCTAAAATTAAAATAGGGTTGTACAAAAATTTTAACTAATCTTTATTTTTAAACCAAACCTAATACAACCTAAATCAAATGATAGAAAATCAAAATCCTCTATTGTTTACTCTGTCACTGTTGCCATGGTAACAGTCCAACCGATCTGCAGTGAAATAGAACAAGCAGATGTAGACGCATCTCGTTCATGCGTTGAAAGGATCTGGTCTTTGACAGTAAGTTGTCACGCTAACTTTAGCCTGTGGAACTGCACTAACGCTAGGCTCCGCCCCCCCTGCAGGTCAGTGCTGGAGCTGGGCAGCGGCGTGGGGCTGGTGGGTGTGGTCATCTGTCGCTGCTGCAGTCCCAGTACGTTTGTTTTCAGCGATTGTCACGACAGCGTTCTGGATAAACTTCGTAGGAATGTAGAACTGAACGGTTTGACCGAGCCCGCCGTACGGGTGCAGCCGCTGGATTGGACCACGGTAACAGAGGCACAGCTCAAGGAGGCGGAGCCTGACGTGGTGATCGCTGCAGGTCTGTTTCCCTTTGATCTGCCTCGTTTGTAATACAATACTAACAGTATTGTTAGCGTTAGCAATGAACATTGAAACATAAGCTGTGGTTTATTTCTGCAGACGTGGTTTATGATCCCGACGTCGTGGTCGTTCTGGTGAATCTGCTCTCAAAGATCCTCAAATGTTCTTCAAAAAAACCTGATGTGTTCGTCTGTTCCACCGTCAGGAACCAGGAAACGTACGACAACTTCAAACAGCAGCTAGGTACGACTTGATTTATAGTTAGCATTAGCTTAACAAGAGCTATGTTAGCGTTAGACTCTGTAGATAGCATTAGCTTAACAAGAGCTACTGTTAGCTCTAGAATCTGTTCATAGTTAGCGTTAGCCTAACAAGAGATACTGTTAGTGTTACCCTGTTTTTAGTTAGCATTAGCCTAACAAGAGCTACTGTTAGCGCTAGACTTTGTTTGTAATTAGCGTTAACCTAACAAGAGATACTGTTAGCACTAGACTCTGTTTATAACTAGCGTTAGCCTAACAAGAGATACTGTTAGCACTAGAATCTGTTTTTAGTTAGCATTAGCCTAACAAGAGCTACTGTTAGCGCTAGACTCTGTTTATAATTAGCATTACCTTAACAAGAGCTACTGTTAGCTCTAGAATCTGTTTATAGTTAGCGTTAGCCTAACAAGAGATACTGTTAGTGCTACCCTGTTTTTAGTTAGCATTAGCCTAACAAGAGCTACTGTTGGCGTTAGACTTTGTTTTTCGTTAGCATTAGCTTAAAGGACGATAAGAGTTGCTGTTCGCTTTGGATTGCAGCAGTATAAATAATTCTAGTTAGCTTTAAACTTAGCTAATAGTTAAAAATTAGCTTTCATTAAAGGCCAATAAATTAATCTTATTAACATGTAATAAGTTATTAGCATTGCCCTGAGTGAGTGTTGGCTCTAAGATTTATTCAGTTAACATTAGCGTTATTTGTTAGAACAGCAACTTGGTCAGTTAATGTTAGCATTAGCCTACAGAGAGCATTATCACCAGATAATTGTCTTTAGCATTACACATAACTGTTAGCCTTATCCTTCTGTTAATGAGGAGTAATAATGTGACTCTGGACTTTAACGTCTCACTTCCTGTCTGCATCACTTCCTGTCTGCCTCCTGTAGAAACCTCAGGACTGTGTCATCACGTGATCCCAGGGAGGCGGAGCCACATCTTTCCTTCCAACAGCCTGAGTGACATTGAGCTAATCAAAGTTCACACGTGACACAAAATTAACAAAACAAAGACTTTAATCACAGAATAAACCAGTGACCAAATAAACCTGAACACCGTCCCATAATTCCTCAAACGTTTTTCAACATGTGGTATTTTTCAGCAGAGGCAACACGTTGTGGTCCCAGTTCTGGTCCCAGCTGCTCTGCCCCCTGCTGGAGCGGAGGTTCCTCCTGAAGGACCTCAGTTTGCTCTCTGAGGTGGGGAAGTCTGACAGTAGAGACTGAGACATAGATGTAGTTATGTTAGAGAGCAGATAATATTAACCTGATCTAATACTTGTATCATTTAATTAATACTTTTATCAACACGAGAGACATGTTCTATCTATAAATAACTATCAGCACTGAGCAATAGTGCAGGAACAGATCTATTCTCTATACGTCTGGTAAAGGACAGGAACAGATCTATTCTCTATATGTCAATGTCAGGTTTATTTATATAGCACATTTCAAAACAGCTACAACTGCCCAAAGTGCTGTACAGCAAACATTATAAAATACAATGTAAAAACAGTCACAAAATATACAGCATAAAACAATAATAATAAAATACATGGGATCTGCTCAACTTGTGTTGAAAGCCAAAGCAAAAAGATGGGTTTTCAACAATGTCTGGTAAAGGAAGGAACAGATCTATTCTCTGTACGTCTAGGAACAGATCTATACTCTATATATCCCACCTGTAGTTGCTCTGTGAGTTGCTGAGCGTCTCTGAAGATCAATCCATTTTCCTCGTGTTTCACCAGCTCAGACAGACTGAAACGCACACATTTAAACAAACACACACTGTTGGAGGATGAAACCACGCCCCCTAGTGGTGACTCACCACTGGAAGCTGAGAGCACACACTGGGAGGCAACAGCCAAACATGTCGACCACCTTCATAGGTAGATCTAGACCACTGGACGATCTATGGAGGGACACGCCCACATCAGCTGATCCTGAGGACGAAAACACACACACACACTTTCTGTAATTTTGTGTATTTCTGTTTTGTTCATTTTTGTTGTAGTTTTCTGTGTTTTTCTCTCATCTTTTACTGTATTTTCCTGCAATGTTGTAATTCTTTGTTTTTTTTTTTTTATGTGTTCTTGCTCTTGTTTAGTGTATATTTCTGTCATTTTGTACATTCACTTTCTGGGCCACATGTGGCCCCCGGACCACCAGTTGCCTATGTCTGCACTAAACCTTTAGTTTTTGGTTTAAAGTGACTTATCGTGTGTTACTGCTGTTTGAAGATTCCTATTTATTTGTTTATATTCACTAAATGTTCACGTTGTGCAACGACTTACATTTAATCATCTTATTGTTTAGTTTTAATAAATAAAGTTAGCTGAAATAAGTTCTGATTGGCTCGTTAGACGTCACACTAAGCCACTGATTGGAGGAAGTGAGTTTTGATGAGTTTTTAAAGTAAATGATGAAATGTTAACGAGTCGATGCCAGGCTCTGTAAACGATGATGATGATGAGGAAGGTACCCAGTAACAGGGGGTAATCCTCAGCCTCCATCCACGGTGTGCAGATCTTCACGTGATCCAGACTCATAGAGGAGATGATCCGTCTGTAGTGATCCTTCAGAGGACCCTTACCTGGAACACACAGACGTACACATTGTGTGTTTTGTCTCCTTTTCATTAAATTATGTACATTTGTCACTGTTTGCTTTTTTATTTCTTGTTGTAATTTGTGTACATTTGATTTCATTCTGTACATTTTCATTTCATTTCTGTTTTCGTTTGTGTTTTTTGTTGTCATTTTGTGTACTTCTGATTAAATAATGTACTTTGTGTTTTGTTAGCTTTTTGGTATTTGTTGTAATTTCTGTATTTTAAGATTCAATTATGTACATTTTCATCATTGTATCTTTTTGTCGTGTGCATTTTTATTTTGAGAATTTCCGTTGTTTAGTTTTGTCATAATTTTGTCTCTTTTTGATGAAATGATTTACATTTGTCACTGTTTTTTTTCTTAGCTTGTTTGTATTTTTCACATCATTTTTTGTTGTAATTTGTGTAAATTTGATTTAACGTGTATTTGTTATTCTGAGCATTTGATTTAATTATGCACATTTTCATCATTAAGTGTATTTTTGTTGAGAATTTATTTTTTGTGTTTTGTCATAATTGTGTTTTTGATGAAATTATGAACAATTGTCCCTGTGCTTATTTGCTTTTTTGTATTTTTGACATATTTTGTTCTAAGTTGTGAACATTTGATTTGATGTGTTATTTTGTGCATTTCTAATGTTTTGTGTACTTTAGATTTAATTATGTACATTTTCATCATTAAGTGTGTTTTTATCTTTTGTGTTATTTTGAGCATTCCTGTTGTTTTTTGTGGCGATTGTGTACATTTGTATTTTTTGTGCTTATTTGTGATGTGTCATAGTGATGGTTTCAAACAGAAAGGAGGTGTGTCCTCTCACCCGTGATGACACAGACCAGTGACGGTAAAGAGGCTCCGCCCCTCACCAACCCCTGGTACTCTGAGGACAAACAGACGCAGGTGCGTGAGGTCAGTTTCTACTCTGAGTCTCTGACGTGTCACATGATCGTACCATGAAGAGCCGACAGCAGCACCGAGAAGTCCTCGTCCTCTGAGGAGACAAAGGTGTCAAATTTCAGCTTTAGGCTCCGCCCCCTTAAACCGTTTTTACCTTTTAAATATCTAAGTGCAACAGTTGAACTGGTGATGGTTATAAATGGTGATCACTAACGACTCCTTTAATGGTTCATTAATAAAGTGGTTCTGACCCGTCCAGCTGGTGCTGCTCATCAGCAGCGCTGGTCTCTCTGGAATCAGCTTCACGCCGTCATTGTCTCTGATGGTGAACGCCGTATGTTCCACCTTTAGACCCGAAGACCTGCAAACACACAGGAGGTCAGTGAACGCACCACAGACTGAGAAACAACCTTCACACTGTCATCACATACATCGTTAATACCAGTATAACCAGTACTAAACTGTATTAATCACTATAGACCAAAATGAAGCAGTATAACTAGTATAGACCAGTTTGAACCAGTACACAGACTGGGAAAGTTGGACATTCCTCCATCAGCAGGTCCAGCTACGCTGCTGTTCTGCTCAAACTGGTGTCCGTGTTAATTGATGACCAGCTAACACTCGAACACCAGTTAACACGATCACCAGCTGGTTTCTAACACCACTCCTGTGAAGCTGCTTTAAACTAGCCACTACTCAACGGCTGCTAGTAATCTCTGACCTTTGGGGTCGAAACTCTGGGTACGAGTCGGCGAGTCTGAGGAAGAGCTGGTGCTGCAGCTCCAACGGCGTTTCTCTGAAGATGGAGGCGGGGCGGTCGTACAAGGTCGTCGCTCTGCGGGGGAAAAAAAGTGAAGTTTTGGCTGATGGCAGCTCACTGCGTCCCCTGGTGGCTCACTGCGCCCCTTAGCGGCTCTTACTGGACGCCCCAGTTCCTCCGCAGGTCGTCGGCCATGGCGGCGGTCACGCACAAGTTCCTGTCGGCCAACGGGCCGAAGAAGCGCTCGTACCTGCAGGACGACACTGCAGTTTGAGCGGGGGAACCTAACGCTCATGCTAATGCAGCCTAGCACCCTCACCGCTCAGCGAGCCACACCAGCGTGTGCATCGGCCCGTGACTCAGCGCCATAATGGTGTAGCCGTAGTTGTGCCAGTCGAGGATGAAGCTGCTGCGACGCAGGAAGCAAACAAATTTAACCACCGCCATAGCAGGAAGCCCCGGAGGATTCTGGGAAAGAAACGCATTGTCGTTGTAAAACATTAAGATGCTTGTTAGCATTAGCAAACCGTGTTTCACACTGAAAAGAAAGAAAAAGGTGTTAACGTTAGCAGCAGTAAACAGTGTTAGCCTAGCGGCTAAAGGAACAGGACTCTGAACCTGCATGAGGATGTGATCCTGAACCTCCATCTTCAGCAGAACCAGAAGCAGCTGCAGCGACTGAAGAACCACCTTCGTCACGTACGTCAGCAGCTTGGGTCCGCCTGAAAGAGCGTGATGTCATTTCCTGTTGTGTCACGAGGCCGGACGTCGTTTAATAAAAATAACTGATTATCGTGACTTACCTTGAACGCCTCGTACCTCAGAGATGGGGACGATGGTGATTCGCTCGTTGTTCAGGAGGGAGGGGTGTGGTTTGGAGTCTGCAAACAATAAATGATCAAAAAGGCTTTTATTGTGAAAAACGACCTTTGAACCTTCAAAATAAAGGTACTTTAGAGATATCCTGGATAGAAATGATGTCATTGTTTGGTGAACAAGTAATTAAATCTGCTTATTGATTTAGTTAGAGTTAGTTAATAGTAACTACTCACTATCAGTGAGTCACTTTGTGAGTCAGGAACTAAATTAGTCCTTTAATAAACTGTGTTAATGAGTCTGTGAATTAGGATTAGATTAGATTGTAGTTTAGTGATTCTCAGAAAAAGATTAATCAGAGACCCAAACAGGTAATCAAGGGCTGAACCAGTGGTTCTCAACCTTGGGGTCGAGAGACACTGGGAAGGGGGGGTCGCCAGATGCCTTAAAAAAAAACTAAGAATAAGTATTTTCTGAACAATTTGAGCCAATTTTTGCTTATTTATTGCACCATCCAATAAATAACTATGATATTAATTATAACCCCTCTCAACTGGATCTGCTTGTCGATAGCTCTGCTAGTCTACTAAAATCCACCTTGGACTCAATTGCCCCATTGAGGGAAAAAACTATTAAACGTCAGAGGAAAGCTCCGTGGTTTAGCTCTGAAACTCACACACTCAAACAGACAACCCGTAAATTAGAGAGAATGTGGCGCTCCAATAAAACAGAGGAGTCACGAATACTTTGGCAAGAAAGCCATAGTAAATACATGACAGCCTTACGACATAGTCGATCTACATACTACTCCTCACTAATTGAAGAAAATAAAAATAATCCGAGGTACCTTTTCAGCACTGTAGCCAGGCTAACACAAAGTCAGAGCTCTATTGAGCCCATGATTCCTCTAGCCCTCAGCTGTGAGGACTTTATGACATTTTTTAACGATAAAATTCACAAGATTAGAGATAAAATTAGCCACTCCCTGCCTTCACCTGGGCCTGCTGTACCATTAAATGTAAATAGGCCTAACCTAAACTGTTTCACACATATAGGACTTCAGGAACTTAACTCTATTATTTCATCCTCCAAACCATCGACCTGCCTTTCAGATCCGATCCCAACTAAGCTGTTTAAAGAAGTTATTCCCCTAGTCTGCCCATCTTTGTTGGAGACAATAAATATATCCCTATCAATAGGCTACGTGCCACAGTCCTTTAAAGTAGCTGTAATCAAACCCCTTCTCAAAAAACCTACTCTTGATTCCAGCACTTTAGCAAACTACAGGCCTATATCTAATCTTCCTTTTATTTCAAAGATTCTTGAGAAAGTTGTGGCAGCTCAGCTCTGTGAATTTCTTCAAAACAACAGCCTGTTCGAGGACTTCCAGTCAGGCTTTAGAGCTCAACACAGCACAGAGACTGCTTTAGTTAAAGTAACTAATGATCTACTCTGGGCTTCAGATGAAGGACGACTCTCAGTGCTGGTTTTATTAGATCTTAGTGCAGCTTTTGACACTATAGATCACTATATTCTACTAGAGAGATTAGAGAAATTACTTGGAATCACAGGGACTGCCCTAAACTGGTTTAAGTCCTACCTATCTGATAGGTACCAGTTTGTACACGTGAATAATAAGTCTTCTGTGTACACTAAAGTAAGCTACGGGGTTCCTCAGGGCTCTGTGCTAGGTCCAATCCTCTTCTGTATCTATATGATCCCCCTTGGTAATGTTATGAGAAAATACTCTGTTAACTTCCACTGCTATGCTGATGATACCCAACTGTATGTATCAATGAAGTCAGGTGAGACAAATCAGCTATCTAAACTTGAGGCCTGTCTAAAGGACATTAGGGCCTGGATGGACCAAAATTTTCTTCTTCTCAACTCAGACAAGACTGAGGTCATTGTACTGGGCCCGCGACACCTTAGAGAAACCTTTGCTAGCCTAACTGCCCTAGATGGCATTACTCTGGCACAAAGCACAACTGTTAGAAACCTTGGGGTTCTATTTGATCAGGACTTATCCTTCAACTCTCACATAAAACAAACTTCAAGAACTGCCTTCTTTCATCTCCGTAACATTGCTAAAATCAGATCTATCCTGTCTCAGGGCGACGCCGAAAAACTAGTCCATGCTTTTGTTACCTCTAGACTGGATTATTGTAACTCTCTTTTAGCAGGCTGCCCGAGCAAGTCGCTTAAGACACTTCAGCTGGTTCAAAATGCTGCAGCACGTGTACTGACTAAAACTAGGAGAAGAGATCACATTACTCCTGTATTAGCCTCTCTGCATTGGCTTCCCATAAAATATAGAATAGAATTCAAGATTCTTCTTCTCACTTATAAAGCCCTAAATGGACAGGCACCAGTCTATCTCAAGGAGCTTGTAGTGCCATACAATCCCCCCAGAACACTACGCTCTCAAAATGCTGGACTACTCGTTGTTCCATTCATCTCTAAAAGTAGTATAGGAGGAAGAGCTTTCAGTTATCAGGCCCCACTTCTCTGGAACCATCTACCAACCACGGTTCGGGGGGCAGACACCCTCTCTACCTTTAAGGTTAGGCTCAAAACATTCCTCTTTGATAAAGCTTTTAGTTAGGAACCAGCTCATAGCTCATAATTAAGATGCAATAGGCATAGACTGCCGGGGGGGGGGGTCTGGCATGCTCGGTTGGAGAGAGGTTGGAGAGGGCGTTAAGAGAGAGGTCATTTAGGTTAGAGAGGGACCGGAGAGGGTCCCATTCCTCTTTCAAACACTCCCTCTATGTCTGCTTACTCCCTTGTGTGTTTGCTCCTGTACTCCTTCTGGCTTTTGTCTTGCAGGTCCGTGGGATCCTCAGTGTGGAGTTACAGAGACTCAGCGGCTCTGTCTCCACCCTTTCCTCTGCACACACCCAACACAGCATAACGTGGATGGCTGTTCATCATAGGAATGGGATCCACACAAGGTTCCTGCTGCTTAACAGAAGGTTTTCCTTGCCGCCATGATGAATTCATGTTGGGTGTGGGATACATATGTATGTGTATATACGTATATATGCATATGTGTGTATCCATAAAATGAAGAGTCCGTCCTTAAGACTGCTCTACTGTAAAGTGCCTTGAGATACCATTGGTTATGATTTGGCGCTATACAAATAAAGATTGATTGATTGATTGATTGATTGATTTTAATCATTTTTTCTGCAATTGCACAAAACTCACCATATTTTAACCTATTTTCATCACTTTTTCTTGCCATATTTTTGCTCCTTTAAATGCATTTTTGATACATTATTCCAATTTCTGACACTTCTACATCACATTTCAACCTGATATCACATATGTTGACCAGTGTTGTGCCAAATTATCAGTATTGACACTTTGAACCCTTTTTAAAACTTCTTCTGTCCGTTTTGTCCACTCTATATTGAAACTTTTAACTAATGTCTGTGGTTTTTAAAATCCCATTTTATTTCTGATTAAAACAAGTATTATCTATAAGATGACTAGATACTATGACCTAAATAATAATAAACATGTCTGTGTTCAACCAAACTTCAGCTACAGTCTCTGGAACTTTTATTTTGAAAAGGTTGAGAACCACTGGAGTAAAGGAGGAGTTACTAATGCGTTACCATGGTTACCATCATTAGGTTGATGACTTCCGGGTTCTCACCTAAGAACCCGACCACGGTCACGCGGTACCGGTGTCGGCTCAGAGAGAGCGCGTGGTACTGCATCCGGGGACTCCGTCCGACGTCACCAAGCACAAGCACGCACACGCGCCGCTCGCTCCCGCCGCTCCTCCTCCGGAGGATCCAGAACAGCAGCAGCAGCAGTCCGGTCAGAACCGGGACCGGGACGACGGAGACCGGGTCGCATCCCGCCACCAGGAGCGACACAGTGAGCGATAAAGCCGCTGATAGCGTCACCAGCAGCAGCGGGACCGCCATGTTTGTTTGAGTCTGACGATGGGGGCGGGGCTTCAGATTTAAAGGGACCGCAGCGGTTTTACGTAAAGCGTTCAAGCGTCATCGCTTTATAGCATTTTAGTTCAAGGACCAGTTCGATCACAAGTGACATAAAAAGTGGTAAAAAGGTTTCAAAGTGTCAACATTGGAACTATTAGAGTTAAAAAAAAAGGTAAATAATGAACGTGACAAAATGTGAATGTGGTTAAATTGGAAAAACTAATCATGAAATATGGTGAAAAGAGGTTAAAAGTGACAACAATGGGTCAACATATGTGACATTAGGTGGAAAAGTGATGGAAAGGGTTTAAAAGTGCTGAACATGTCTGGAATGTGGAAAAAATGTGTAGAAAAGACATTTAAATGTGATGTAGAAGTGTCAGAAATGTAATGTCACAAAAATGTGTTAAATGGAGCAAAAATATGGCAAGAAAAGTGATGAAAGTAAGTTAAAATGTGGTGAGTTTAGAAAAATGGTAAAAATAAGCAAAAATTGTTCAAGAAATATTCTTTGTTTCTTGAAGGCATCTGGCAACCCCCCCAGTGTCTCACGACCCCAAATGGGGTCCTGACCCAAAGGTTGAGAACACTTGATCTAAGCAATACGTGACAGACAGTTGAATTTTTATTTAATTTATGGATATTTTGTGGAATAATTTGAGAAAAATTGCAGGATTTTGGAAAAAATCTAGTGTTCTTTCAACAACAATTTACAACTGAATTATTTGTTCATTTACACGACTCATCGTTTTCTCTTTCTCCTGCGGGATGAATCGGATGCTCTGAAGCGTGGGACTGAGTTTGACACATGGTGCTACATGGTTTTTATTCATAAGCAAGATTTTTGCTCGACTATCATTTAAAAACTGTTAAAATATTGCAATATTAACGATGATTTTGTTGTTTCTGTTTTAGAGAATATTGGTTATACTTTTCTGTTTTTATTTTATTTTCATGTGTATTTGCAAATTTATTTCATCCTTATTTATGTGTTAATATAATCCTGGTCTCTCTGTTTAATATTTTAGTGTAACATAAGTAATTTCCCCCTGGAATAATAAACAAAGTTAACTATTTATATCCTGAGGAAGAAGGAGGAGAAATAAAAATAAATCTTTGTTTTGATAACTTTTTTTTCTTGAAGAAAACTTTTGTTTTTGCCCAAATTTGGACGTGACGGTGGCTGACGTCACGGCCCCGCCCCTCTGCGGTACTCGAGCCTCCGGTCAGGCTCCGACTCTCGGACCGATGATGCGGGTGCTCGTGCAGCTCGTGCAGCTCGTGCTGCTGCTGAACGCGGTGTGCGGCTCGCGAGCGGAAGTGATCGACGACCTGCTGGGCAGTCTGTCTCGTGGGGTCACCTTCCTGGAGCAGCAGCACGCGCACATCAACCTAGACGGGGCGGTCGGTTACGTCATGCTGCAGGGTAGGCGCGTGCGCGAGCCCAACATCTGCATGCTGCGAGCTTTTATTTTGGAAAGAAACACAAACAACAACAAAACATAAAAGACCCAAAAAAGAGATTTATTTACTTATATTATTACTATTACTACTGTTATTACTGTTACTACTATTATTATTACTATTATTACTATTACTACTGTTATTATTATTACTATTACTACGACTATTATTACTATTACTACTGTTATTATTACTATTACTACGACTATTATTACTATTACTGTTATTATTACTACTATTATTATTACTATTACTACAACTATTATTACTATTACTACTGTTATTATTACTATTATTATTATTATGATCTAAAAATCTACTAAATAATCTATAAATCAGGCTGAATGTTTCACTCCAATAGAAAACAATGGGATGTTTACAGGCAGTGGGGCCGTGTGACATCATCAATCATGTGATTTAAAGATGGAGGAACACAGGCTCTAAAACTGTAAAGTAGTCCTATTTATAAAAGATAATTAAATGAATATGGTTCATAATAATGTGTTTTATTAGACATAGATCTACTAATAAGGACATTTAGAAGGTTTTAGGACATATTAGTAGAAACAGTGGAGGATGACTTTAAATGAGAGCAGGTGGAGCTGATGTTTGTGTAAATCCTCTGTTGTTGTTTGTTAAAGCTGAGCTGAAGGAGGCCGTACGTACGTGGCCCCACTCTGACCCTCTCAGCTGGGCTCAGAGAACCTCCACCGTGGCTTTGCTCAGACGACTCGACCAAAGTCTGGAGAAAGCCATCGCAGCGCTGAAGGAGAACGACCCCAAATACTACAGAGGTCAGAACTTCTCCAGATGTTTAGCAGATGATGATCATCGTGATGATTTCAGCAGATGTTTGTTTTTCTCCTGCAGAGTTTGAGCCTCTGCTCTCCTGGAGCTTCTGGCTGATCCCTCAGCGGTGGGGTCCCACAGACCCCAGCCTGGTTTATTCCTCCACCCTCAGCTCAGAGTGCTATGACGAGCAGCTCAGCGACAAATGTCTGACACTGCTGTTAGGAACCTGGTACCAACTCTACGTCTTAATGCAGGGGTTCTCAAACTAGGGGTCAGGACCCCATTTGGGGTCACGAGACACTGGGAGGGGGTCCCCAGATGTCTTCAAGAAACGAAGAATATTTTTTGAACAATTTTAACCCATTTTTGCTTATTTTTACCATTTTTCTGCAGCTACACCAAACTCACCATATTTTAACCTATTTTCATCACTTTTTCTTGCCATATTTTTGCTCCTTTTAATGCATTTTTGCAACATTTCTCCCATTTCTGCCACTTCATCACATTTCAATGACTTTTCTACACATGTTCAGCACTTATAAACCCTTTCCACCACTTTTACACCTAATGTCACATATATTGACCCATTATTGTCTTTTAACCTCTTTTCACCATTTTTCATGATTATTTTTGCTTATTTAACCACATTCACCATTTTTCATGCCCATTATTTGCCAGTTTAAACTAATTGTTCCAATATTGACACTTTGAACCATTTTTACCACTTTTTCTGTCTGTTTTTATCCACTTTAATTTACAACTTTTAACCAATTTCTGTGGTTTTTAAAATCACATTTCACCACCTGTGCAGGAAGATGAACGGGACGCCGTGCATCGTCACCAAACCGTGTCGAGACACCATGACGCGCTTCGGCTGCCCTCATTACTCTCTGTCCCACCAGCTGCTTTACTTCATGATCGGAAATATGGTGAGAGCACTACGCAAAGTGTACGAAATATGGTGAGAGCACTACGCAAAGTGTACGAAATATGGTGAGAGCACCGCGCAAAGTGTACGAAATATGGTGAGAGCACCGCAAAAAGTGTACGAAATATGGTGAGAGCACCGCAAAAAGTGTACGAAATATGGTGAGAGCACCGCAAAAAGTGTACGAAATATGGTGAGAGCACCGCAAAAAGTGTACGAAATATGGTGAGAGCACCGCAAAAAGTGTACGAAATATGGTGAGAGCACCGCACAAAGTGTACGAAACATGGTGAGAGCACTACGCAAAGTGTACGAAATATGGTGAGAGCACCGCAAAAAGTGTACGAAATATGGTGAGAGCACCGCAAAAAGTGTACGAAATATGGTGAGAGCACCGCGCAAAGTGTACGAAACATGGTGAGAGCACCGCGCAAAGTGTACGAAACATGGTGAGAGCACCGCGCAAAGTGTACGAAATATGGTGAGAGCACCGCGCAAAGTGTACGAAATATGGTGAGACATATAAATGACAATCAGCAGTAAAAAGTGTGAACAACAGGAAACATGTATTTATGAAGCACTTCTCATTTTCTGTAATTGTAGCGTAATAAAATAAACTATTTACATTAGAGGAGAAAATTAAGTGTTTGATAAAAGATCATAAGAAAAACAAAGTATGAAAAGAGAAAAAAACGTGTGATAGATCTATGTATGATAGATCTGTGTGTGATAGATCTATGTATGATAGATCTGTGTGTGATAGATCTGTGTGTGATAGATCCGTGTATGATAGATCTGTGTATGATAGATCTGTGTGTGATAGATCTGTGTGTGATAGATCCGTGTATGATAGATCTGTGTGTGATAGATCTGTGTGTGATAGATCTGTGTGTGATAGATCCGTGTGTGATAGATCCGTGTGTGATAGATCCGTGTGTGATAGATCCGTGTGTGATAGATCCGTGTGTGATAGATCCGTGTGTGATAGATCTGTGTGTGATAGATCTGTGTGTGATAGATCTGTGTGTGATAGATCTGTGTGTGATAGATCTGTGTGGATGCTTTCAGAACGGATGCTCTGAGATGCTAAAAGGCGACACCCGAGCGTCGCGGGTCAACATCAGTGAGCTCCACTACCAACAGATCTACTGCTCCAACATGATGAAAACCAACCAGGACGTCGTACGACACGGACTCAGCGAACAGACGCTCGACATCTTCATTGAGAACAGTGAGACTCCATCATTCATCACGCATGTCTTTCACAATAAGAGCCCCAGAACATTTTAAAATACCTCACATTTGTTCCAGAATTACAGATGTCTTGTGTGTTTCACCAACGTTTTCTTTGCTTTCCAGTCCTGATCTGTGGATTGGCTGGATTCTCCGACTTCTACAAATCTGATTGGCTGCAGCACATCCTCAGGCTGCAGGACGCAGAGGTCGGCTGCTTCGGGAGAGACCGTGAGTTACTTTTCATCTGATTTTTTACTTCTTTTCACATCTTTAGTCAAACTGAAGCACCTCATTCTTGTTGCTGCTACTGCAGAAATGAAACAGCGTGTGTGTGTGTGTCCTCAGACAGCATGTGTGTGTGTGTCCTCAGACAGCATGTGTGTGTGTGTGTCCTCAGACAGCACGTGTGTGTGTGTGTCCTCAGACAGCATGTGTGTGTGTGTGTCCTCAGACAGCACGTGTGTGTGTGTGTCCTCAGACAGCACGTGTGTGTGTGTGTCCTCAGACAGCGTGTGTGTGTGTGTCCTCAGACAGCATGTGTGTGTGTGTCCTCAGACAGCATGTGTGTGTGTCCTCAGACAGCGTGTGTGTGTGTGTCCTCAGACAGCATGTGTGTGTGTCCTCAGACAGCATGTGTGTGTGTGTGTCCTCAGACAGCATGTGTGTGTGTGTCCTCAGACAGCACGTGTGTGTGTGTGTCCTCAGACAGCGTGTGTGTGTGTGTCCTCAGACAGCATGTGTGTGTGTGTCCTCAGACAGCATGTGTGTGTGTGTCCTCAGACAGCACGTGTGTGTGTGTGTGTCCTCAGACAGCACGTGTGTGTGTGTGTCCTCAGACAGCGTGTGTGTGTCCTCAGACAGCATGTGTGTGTGTGTGTCCTCAGACAGCATGTGTGTCCTCAGACAGCATGTGTGTGTGTGTGTCCTCAGACAGCATGTGTGTGTGTGTGTCCTCAGACAGCGTGTGTGTGTGTGTCCTCAGACAGCATGTGTGTGTGTGTCCTCAGACAGCACGTGTGTGTGTGTGTCCTCAGACAGCACGTGTGTGTGTGTCCTCAGACAGCATGTGTGTGTGTGTGTCCTCAGACAGCACGTGTGTGTGTGTGTCCTCAGACAGCATGTGTGTGTGTGTGTGTGTGTCCTCAGACAGCGTGTGTGTGTGTCCTCAGACAGCATGTGTGTGTGTGTGTGTCCTCAGACAGCATGTGTGTGTGTGTCCTCAGACAGCATGTGTGTGTGTGTCCTCAGACAGCGTGTGTGTGTGTGTCCTCAGACAGCGTGGTGTCACAGATCATCGGAGACGAGCTGCTGGAGCAGCTTCAGCCTCACCACAGGGTGAAGAGGAGGGAGAAAATTCTTCCAGGTCGGTCACATTTCATCTAATCGTGTAGAAGGAAAACTTTAATTTTAACATCTGAACGTTAGGAACAAATCCTTAAAAAATGTACACAAAGATGCTAAAAACATAGACAATTAGAGAAAAATACAAAATAACAAGAAAACCCAGTTGACACACCTTAATTAAACTAAAATGACCTCAGAAAACCCATCAAACAGACAAAATTACACCAAAAACACACAAAAGTACAACAATACTTAAGCATAAACAAAAACAAATGAAAACAAAAACAATCACAAAATAACTCATAATACACACAAAAAGACACAAAAAGACAAAATTACTTAAAAAAACAAACATACACAACAATAGAAATATACACAATATCCACACAAAAAACCCCGTTATCTAATGCTGACATGAATGTTGATCATGTGACCTTTAGATTAGATACAGTCACATGTTTGTGGCCCCGCCCACTCTGATAAAAGTTGTCTTGACTGTAGAGCAGCAGCTTCAGATGAAGTAGGATTCAGACTAATACTGTGGTGCGACTTATAGTCTGCAGTTCTAGTGCAGTGTTTCTCTAATGGGGGTACGTGTACCCCTAGGGGTACACGATGGTACTACAGGGGGTCCTAGAGAGAGAGAGAGAGAAATTAACAAATAAAATATCAGTGTGAAATGAACAGAAATTATAAAAACTAGAAAAATAAATCTATTTAGGAGGCACTAAATCAGTGTTTTTCAACCTTGGGGTCGGGACCCAATGTGGGGTCATCTGGAGTTTAAACGGGGTCTCCTGAATTTTCAGAAAAATTAAAATAGATTTTAAAATTAAATTAAAACACAATTTTGAACTTTGTGAAATATAATATACTAGAACAACAGCGAAAAAGATGCATATAATAATATGAGGGGTTCAAATATGGACCTGCCTAAAGGATAAAATAAATAAAAAGCTCCTTAAAACATACATTAGTAAGTATAAGAAACAATTTTACCTCTGACAGCAATAATATGTAATATGTATATAACGGTATAAAATATATTAATACTTAATAAACACAATAAAAGGTTTTTGGTAATTTATATCTTGCCAATCTAAATTTAATTGATGAAATTTGTGTCATAGATATGAAATAGTTTAATATTAATATTATGTACATTCATGTGTATGTATGTATATATATTTGATGTGAATGTATAAACTTTATATATAAAACTTGTGCAGAATATATATTGAATGTATATTGTGAAAATAGTAATATAATTGTGTATAATTATTTTTGTGTGTGTGACATTGCTTTATTAATTTACACAATTGAGTGTTTGTTCTGTGTTGTTTTTTGAAGACTGCCAAAATAAAGCTCAAATTCAAATAAATCTAGTTCAACTAAAATGCAGTAAAACATTTTTTATCTGAGCTCAAACATGATCAAAACTAATTCTAGAAAAATAAATGTTTTTGGCGTCACCAGAAATTCATGTTAAAATTAAAGCTGCAAGCATCGTTGAACACGCCCTCGCAACCACACGCATGTCGGGACGTGGCACACGTAGAGGTGTGTTATCACAAACTTTCCTGCAATGTTGTGTGCAAATATAATGGCTATGATTCCCTTTTACCAGGAGGTGGCAGTATGACTACGAATGACAGTTGGGTTAAACGGTAACTCATTTTTTTTGGCATACAAATGAAAGGTGCTATAATTAATTAGCATCTACTTAGCTCTACAAACTCTTAATAACTTCCATAAGCGTAGCCAGGGCCGGCCTTCCCGACAGGCAACACAGGCGGCATCTCTTGTAGGGGCGCCAAAGTGCAACCCCCCAAATTTATTATTATTATTTTTAAATAATAATTTTATAAGGTATAACAAATGTGAAACACGTATAGACTTGAAAGAAAAAAAAACAACTTAATTTATTTTTATTCAATAATGGGGGCGGGGTCAAAGTCAAGGTCCTGAGCGTAGCACACCATCCAAGTGAACAGGCTACTAAGAAATATTTACATCTATAAAGATTCAACTTTATTTGTCAAGATTGTTGAATAACACAACCAAATAAATATGTATGTTTAAAATAAAAATATGAACGTGTGAAGTACGTTAACAGTGCTTTGTTGGATGGGAATCTCAGTCTGTCTGTGATGATGTCATCACTGTAGAGAGTGATGTCAGAAATTTGCAGAAGTTCCACAGTGATGATGTCATCAATTCCAGCTGGGAGCAAATACAATTTTCAAGGGGGCGCCATTGAGTCATTTTTCCATTCACATGTGCAATTCCCCCAAAATATCACTATTTTTTCCAGTCCTAATATGTTCACATTTTTATGAGTTATTGAACATGTTTAGGCCCTCTGAAATGTGATCACTTCACAGTAAATAAAATAATATTAAAAATGAGGTGCATTACAATAGGGTCCAACACACCGTTTGCTCGGGCCTTAATAAGGTCATGATCCAATTAAATACCGTTTCATTCCACTTCTTTACAAAACGAGGTTCTAGTGAATGAAGGGGAGCAGAGGGCAGATTCTGAATCCTAGAGCTAACGTTTCTCTCCCTGTGACATCACAGACGGCTGCTCCAGTCACATGACGGCGGTGGCAGTGGGCGCTCTGGGAGGATACCTCAACTCTTACCTGGCAGAGCAGGACATCACCAAGAGGCCTCTGAGCTGAGCTGCTGTACGCACACACACACACGCTAATGTAGCAAAGACTATGATGTCATGTAGAGTGTAACAATTAACACAATTACCTTCTCACTTCCTCCTATAAACATCATGGAGGACGTCCACTGAGTATTGACTAGTTTAGTGTAGAGTCTTTGTGTAGAGTACACACACAGTAGCACTGGACTGTGTGATGTTTTAAATCAACTGGTGACCATGTTATCTGGTGGCTTGTTCAGAACTCATTCATCCATCAGTGAATAGATTATATACCAGCATATTACACGTATACCATAAAGCAGACATAAGCAACGGGCGGCCTGGGGACCAAAATAACTCAAAATAACATAAAAACAAACAAAATTCCAACCAAAAATACACAGCATGACTCTAAAAACACACAAAACAACCGAAAAATATACAAAATACACAAATGTACAAAATAACTCCAAAAAACACTAAATGACGTAAAAATATATACAAAAAACACATCAAAATAACACCAACCTGTTAAAACGGACCACAAATGTACATAAGATGACCCAAAAAGATTTTTGAAAAATAAGACAAAATTGTTTTTTAAAAACACACACACACACACACACACACACACACACACGCTAAAAACATACTCACTCACACATGCTGACGTGAAACATTATTTTTGTACTTAAGTTCCACGTTGCATTTTGTTACTGGTTCATATCTCATATACATTTCTGCTACATTTTTAGGTTCTCATTATTACTTTCTGTGTTTGTTTACTGTTAATGATCATCTTTTGTCAATGAATAAAGGTTTTTAAGAAAATTTCCTCCGTATGTCGCCCCACCTGTCGTACCTCCATCCCCCACCAGGGGGCGCGCCCCACACTTTGAGAAGCACTGACTTAACCTGAGTGGAATAAACATCTGTTCTGGTCGTTTCTGTCCCATGTTGTGAGTCGTGGAGCTTTGCATTGTGGGTAAACAGATGGAAAACACTTGGATTTAATAAAAACACAGACTTTATTTGATATGAAGCGTTACTGTTTGTTTACAAACCTTTATTCTGACGGACCCTAAAGGCGTTTGTGTACGTGTGGGGATAAACTGTCCTTGTAGTCTGACAGACGTTATGTAACGGTCACTGGTTCCAACCAATCACGTGGTAGAACAGGGCCTTGAGGAGGCGGGCCTCGTACGTGACTGTGTTCTTCCCGGCGTGAAGACGACTCTCCTCCAAAGGCTGCTCGATGACGGCCGGCACGTCCTTCCCGTACTCTGTGGAGAAGATACTCTAGGATTAAACAAGTCATGATTA
>NC_041051.1:33395996-33408496 GCF_900634775.1 Gouania willdenowi | reverse complement strand
CCACATGTTTGGTTAGCTTAGCATGTAGTGACCAGTGCCACATGTTTGGTTAGCTTAGCATGTAGTGACCAGTGCCACATGTTTGGTTAGCTTAGCATGTAGTGACCAGTGCCACATGTTTGGTTAGCTTAGCATGTAGTGACCAGTCCCACATGTTTGGTTAGCTTAGCATGTAATGACCAGTCCCACATGTTTGGTTAGCTTAGCATGTAGTGACCAGTGCCACATGTTTGGTTAGCTTAGCATGTAGTGACCAGTGCCACATGTTTGGTTAGCTTAGCATGTAGTGACCAGTGCCACATGTTTGGATAGCTTAGCATGTAGTGACCAGTCCCACATGTTTGGTTAGCTTAGCATGTAGTGACCAGTCCCACATGTTTGGTTAGCTTAGCATGTAGTGACCAGTGCCACATGTTTGGTTAGCTTAGCATGTAGTGACCAGTGCCACATGTTTGGTTAGCTTAGCATGTAGTGACCAGTCCCACATGTTTGGTTAGCTTAGCATGTAGTGACCAGTCCCACATGTTTGGTTAGCTTAGCATGTAGTGACCAGTGCCACATGTTTGGTTAGCTTAGCATGTAGTGACCAGTGCCACATGTTTGGTTAGCTTAGCATGTAGTGACCAGTGCCACATGTTTGGTTAGCTTAGCATGTAGTGACCAGTGCCACAAGTTTGGTTAGCTTAGCATGTAGTGACCAGTGCCACATGTTTGGTTAGCTTAGCATGTAGTGACCAGTGCCACAAGTTTGGTTAGCTTAGCATGTAGTGACCAGTGCCACATGTTTGGTTAGCTTAGCATGTAGTGACCAGTCCCACATGTTTGGTTAGCTTAGCATGTAGTGACCAGTCCCACATGTTTGGTTAGCTTAGCATGTAGTGACCAGTGCCACATGTTTGGTTAGCTTAGCATGTAGTGACCAGTGCCACATGTTTGGTTAGCTTAGCATGTAGTGACCAGTGCCACATGTTTGGTTAGCTTAGCATGTAGTGACCAGTCCCACATGTTTGGTTAGCTTAGCATGTAGTGACCAGTCCCACATGTTTGGTTAGCTTAGCATGTAGTGACCAGTGCCACATGTTTGGTTAGCTTAGCATGTAGTGACCAGTGCCACATGTTTGGTTAGCTTAGCATGTAGTGACCAGTGCCACATGTTTGGTTAGCTTAGCATGTAGTGACCAGTGCCACATGTTTGGTTAGCTTAGCATGTAGTGACCAGTCCCACATGTTTGGTTAGCTTAGCATGTAATGACCAGTCCCACATGTTTGGTTAGCTTAGCATGTAGTGACCAGTGCCACATGTTTGGTTAGCTTAGCATGTAGTGACCAGTGCCACATGTTTGGTTAGCTTAGCATGTAGTGACCAGTGCCACATGTTTGGATAGCTTAGCATGTAGTGACCAGTCCCACATGTTTGGTTAGCTTAGCATGTAGTGACCAGTCCCACATGTTTGGTTAGCTTAGCATGTAGTGACCAGTGCCACATGTTTGGTTAGCTTAGCATGTAGTGACCAGTGCCACATGTTTGGTTAGCTTAGCATGTAGTGACCAGTCCCACATGTTTGGTTAGCTTAGCACGTAGTGACCAGTCCCACGTGTTTGGTTAGCTTAGCATGTAGTGACCAGTGCCACATGTTTGGTTAGCTTAGTATGTAGTGACCAGTCCCACATGTTTGGTTAGCTTAGCATGTAGTGACCAGTCCCACATGTTTGGTTAGCTTAGCACGTAGTGACCAGTCCCACGTGTTTGGTTAGCTTAGCATGTAGTGACCAGTGCCACATGTTTGGTTAGCTTAGTATGTAGTGACCAGTCCCACATGTTTGGTTAGCTTAGCATGTAGTGACCAGTCCCACATGTTTGGTTAGCTTAGCACGTAGTGACCAGTCCCACGTGTTTGGTTAGCTTAGCATGTAGTGACCAGTGCCACATGTTTGGTTAGCTTAGCATGTAGTGACCAGTCCCACGTGTTTGGTTAGCTTAGCACGTAGTGACCAGTGCCACATGTTTGGTTAGCTTAGCACGTAGCGACGTCTTATCCGACTGATATAAAACTAGATGTAAGGACCATGTGTTACCTCCTCATTCTGGTTGATCATGACGTACGACACACACAGGTTTGCCAGGACGACAGCACTCACGTTGAGGATCTGCAGCGAGGAAAACAAACTTTTGTTGCATTTGTGTTGACTCAAGTCTGATTTCACACCTGAAGATCATCAGAAACTCAAAGAACAACTCACACCATGTGTAAACACACTCATCACAACATAACACCATCACTGGTTGATCTGTAACAGCAGCTGCTCTGAGCGCTCCTAAAGATACCAGGGGACACATGGGAACCGTTTCAGTGCTTTGATGAGCCTGGATGTCAGATCTCACTGTTCATTCAGCGTACACACACACACACACACAGGATGCTCATTGGCCCAGCACATCACTGCAAACAAACAGGAAGTGCAAAGCAAACCAAAGCCACGCAGAGTTTATCATCGTTACCGAGGGTTTGCATCTGCAGGGACACTCCACAATGTTACACTGCTCCACCTGTGCACAGAGCCACGCTGTTCAGTCCTGATCTAAGCCCCGCCCACCCGGAACCATCGGAGCAAGAAACAGGAACCATCAGAGCAGGAAACAGGAACCATCAGAGCAGGAAACAGGAACTATTGGAGCAGTAAACAGGAACTATCGGAGCAGGAAACAGGAACCATCAGAGCAGGAAACAGGAACTATTGGAGCAGTAAACAGGAACTATCGGAGCAGGAAACAGGAACCATCGGAGCAGGAAACAGGAACTATCAGAGCAGGAAACAGGAACCATCGGAGCAGGAAACAGGAACCATCGGAGCAGGAAACAGGAACCAACAGAGCAGGAAACAGGAACCAACGGAGCAGGAAACAGGAACCATTGGAGCAGGCAACAGGAAGCAGGAAGTGAGCAGGACTCACGCTATCGTAGTGCTTCTTGACGATGGGCTCGTAGAAGCCGATGGCCTCCTTGTATTTGTCCTGCATGAAGAGCACGTGGGCCACGTTGAGCTTCCACGTGTCCACCTCGTTGCAGAACTCCATGGACTTGTGGAAGATCTTCTCCACCATCTGGTAGTGTTCCCTGTTCCAGTAGATCTTGGCCTGGGCCATGAGGACCACCATGTACCTGAGGAACACACAACAAATCCACATTGGAGTCAAAAGGTGACAAAAAATGGTAAAAACATATTTTGGATTTGTTTTAAAATAAGAACTAAATGAATTCATATTCATAAAACTCACTTCTCCTGCATGTGGTCGTATTCCTGCAGAACTTTTTTCTTCACCTCGTCGTCTCGAGACATCTGAGCCTCCTGAAGCTGAGACCACAGAAACCAGTAAGTGTGTGTACTGGTACTGGGTGATTTTAATACATTCATACCACATAGTGTTGATTAGTGAAGACATTTATTTACATATATGTATATATATATATATAACAATGCGTGATCACCTGCTTGGTGAGTTTACGAAGCTGTTCAGTCAGTTTGCCGTTCATCTCCTCGAACTTCATGAAAGCCTAAGAAAATTAACAAACATCCATTAAAGTTCAAATTATGAATTAGTAATTAATTAGCTGAGCTGCACAGTGATCAGATAAATTAAACTTTATGAAAAAATACAGTAGATCTAATAATAATAATACTACTAACAATAATAATAGTAATAATAATAACGGTAATAACTAGTAACAATAAAAGTTATAATATTAAATACATTGAATAATATTCAGAATAATATTACTGTTTTCTACAATAATAAATCAAACAAACAGTTGTACCTCCTCTGGTGCAGTCTGACATGTGAGCAGAGCATCCAGGAACTCATACATGTACTGTAAACAAACAAATAAACAAACAAACAAACACACCGTCAGTGACTGGGAGCTTTGTTTACAAACAATCATCAGCTGACACTCACAGAGGAGAGGAACTTATAGGTGAGGTGAGTGTTTTCAGCCAGGACATCAGCCGCCAGGTCATAGTACTGAGGACACACACACAGACACACACACACACACACACACACACACACACACACACACACACACACACACACACACACACACACACACACACACACACACACACACACACACACACACACACACACCAGTTGTGTAGCATTTCATCATAGCGTTGTGGTCATCCCTTTGTTGTGTGTTGTTGTTGTGTTGTGTAGTGTTGTTGTGTGTGTTGTTGTTGTGTAGGCCCACCTCGTGTTTGCAGTAGAGCAGCAGAAGGTTCCTGAAGGTAACAGGAGGAAACGACGGCTGCTGCAGCAGAAAGGCCAACTTTTCAAATCCCTCTGAAGGCTTTGAGTCCATGTTTAACAGAGCCTGGTTATGGAGGGTCACTGGATCCAGCTCCTGATGCACACCATGATCAATTATCAAACTCAATCACAATCACTGAGCCTTTAATAAATAAGCCCAAAAATGTAAACTTCCTCTTGTGTTAGCTTTCTGTTAGCATCTCTAATGCTAACGAGTCGGTTTGATCCATGTCCTAAATCAGCTGTAAAATACACTAATAAATGTTATTTATTTCTTTACTATTGGTTGCCTTGTCAGACTTCCTAATCAATGAAAATATAGATATTGACATTATTAGTGTGAGCATATGAGCCTTTTTTCTGTCACTCTACCCATAGATTTAATTTATTTTTAGAAACAGTAAAATGACCCTTAAAAGAACTATAACGGGTAAAGTTGATCTGAAACATATTTCAATAATTATTAACTACGTATGTGCGAGACATAGAACTGTAACATGGTTGCACAGGTTTGCGTTTTCTGAACTCAAATACAATTAAGTTATGATTACAACAGCAACAGATATTTGAAAATACAATTACAATTACATCATAATTGTAATTAATAATTACGCTATTACAATTTTAATTGACCCCAACCCTGAGACAAACGAACACAAAAACAATCTCTTGTGCAAAATAAAAAACTGACACATTATTATTATTTTTCACAATACGGATAGTTTTGATCCAGATTACATCTTTTGAACTTTATTGTCTAAACCTGAGGGTGTAGACCAGAGGTAGGCAACTTTTATCACAGCGGGGCCACAACATGATCAACATTCATGTCAACATTTAAAATAATGAGTGATCTGAGCATTAATACAGGAAAGAACAAAGAGTTTTTATAGTCATTTTGTGTTTTTTCTGTAAAATGTGTTTTTTTGGAGTCATACTGTGTATTTGTGCTGTAATTTACATTTTTTTGGGAGTAATTTTGTGTATTTCTGTTGTCGTTTTGCTTGTCTGTTAGTACTGTGGATTTGCTGAGTCATTTTTTATGTTTTTCTTGTCTTATTGTGTATTTTTCTTGTCATTTTCTGTGATTTTGTATATTTTTCTGAGTAATTTTGTGTATTACTGTTGTCATTTTTTAAATTTGTTGTAGTAGTTTTGTGTGTTATTGGAGCATTTAATGTGTTTTTATCTTGTTTTTTTTTTTACTGTATTTTCCTGCAATGTTGTATTTCTTTTTATACATTTACTTTGGGGGCCTCATAAAATTAGAGCGAGGGCCAAATGTGGCCCCCGGGCCGCCAGTTGCCTATGTCTGGTGTAGCAGATTAGTTCCTAGGTTAGTTCCACTAGGGGGCAGTAGCTGTGTGTGGATAGAGTTACCTCCTCTGATCTGGGCGGCATGTCAGTCAAAGCCTCCTGAGCTGCCTTCACTGCACACAGAACAGAGAACCTGCAATCAGCTTCACAGACAGCCTCACAAAGACGTTAGATCAGGGGTCACCAACATGGGGCCCGTGGGCAGGGACTGGACATTTTTAGATGATTTATATGTGAATGTAAAGGGCCTTGTGTGAAAATAAGATGGTTAAGCATTGAAACAATGATTGATGCTGCATCAGGGCCCTAGCTACCACCCCCTTTAAAACAGAGCAAATGGTACGACCCACATGTGCTGCTGCTGTGACATAGATGTGACGTGGAGCGGGAGATAGACAGCAGCAGGAAACCATGTCTTTCCTCAAGAAAGGAAAACCAGGCCATAAACACAGAGAAAGTAGAGGGAGAGAAGGTGAAATCAACTGTTTACTTAATTCTTCAGCTTTAAAATACTCACATCTTTATTTAGGCAAAATATTATTTTGTTTGAAATAAACTACGTGCACTCTTGAACATTTAAATGCTGGAACATTCTTTTTGCACTTCAAATCTTAATTAGAAAATTAAATTGATCTGAAGAGTAAATTTTGCTGCCACCAAGTTTTAGTAGATGTAAAGAGTGTCCCCGTGATTCTAATCATTCTATATTTACCTTTTATTAACCTTTGTACACGTTTGCTTTGTGTGTGTGTGTGTGTGTGTGTGTGTGTGTGTGTGTGTGCGTGTGTTAGTTATACCCCCTCCCCCAAAAAAATTAAATCACCAGCCACCCCTAAATTGTTGTAAAAATATGTCAAACACAATATTCAATATTAAAATATAGTAAAACAGATTTTTAAATACAAGCAATGGATATGGAGTCATTAGGTTATTGCAGTTTTTTTCAACCTTAGGGTCAGGACCCCATGTGGGGTCAGCCTGGAATTAAAATGGAGTTGCTTAAAAATGTCTAGTAATTGTAAAATAAATAAATAAATAAATAAATAAAGCTTAGGTAAAAAAGGATTAAAATTGTATTTTTATTTTAAATTAGTATTTTTCAAATACACATCACACAATAAATATAAAGTAACTGTATCCTATACTTTAACTTTCTCAAATATAAATCTAGTTCAAATAAGATAAATAAATAAAAATATCTAACGTGGCACACTAGTCACTTTGTCACTAATCTGGAACACACTTTAATAAACGTGATCAAAAACTAATTCTAGAAGAAAAAAAAATGTTTTTGGGGTCACTGGACATTTGTGATATCAAAATGGGGTCACGACCCAAAAAAGGTTTGTAACCTCTGAGTTAATGTGAAGAAAAAAGAACGCTTATGTAATAATAGAGAAATATTAGTATAGTTTACGGGCAAAATATAAAAAGTGTACTTAATTTACAGTAGTGACCAACAAGATGGTTTGTACCCAGAACCCAAAATATGGTGCTACGCCCCTGCTCACGGGCCCATGTGAGGGGCCCTCAGACCTGTTCTAACAGCAGCACTAGTCACTAGTTAACAGAGTTAACACTAGTTAACTCTGTACCAGGATTCAAAGTCACAAAGATAATCTCAGATTAACAGATGTAGTTAAATACTGCTGCACTTGATACGTTCTTGTTTTAAATTAACTATCCTTAAATGTTCATTTACCACAAATGTGTTTCAATAAAGATGCTGCAGATTTGGTGTTTAGATTTTGATGTTTTTTTTTCAAAATAAATACCAAATTAAATAGAATTTTAAAAAGATTATAAAATCTTACATAATTGTTAAATTGTAAGAACATGCTTCAGATAGTAAAAGAGTAGTCAGTGGCTAAAGAAAAATAGGAACAATGATGATTCCCAATGACATGTTTCAGAAGTGGTCGTTTGAAAATGAAACATTTTTAAAGTCTTTCTTCGTTATCTTTCCCTCTATTTTAAGTGAAAATCGTAGTTCTTCGGATTATTCAGGAACTTTGAAGTAGCTCACGGTTTCAGAAAGGTTGGTGACGCCAGCATTATATTGTCAGTTTCACTAATGAATAATTAATTAGTGACGCTTCGTTTAGAGCCTCTCAGAAACATGAACGTTTAACAACTCAGTAGTGGACTCACGGTTCTTCAGCTGGTACTCGACGGCAGCTTTGAGGTTGAAGGCCTCGATCAGAGCGCTCTGATGCAGCACCAACGTGTTCCCCACGCTGTGCACGTCGATGCCTTCTGTCGTCATCCCCACGCTGAGCTCTGACAGTCAGAGAGTTCAGTGTAACAGAGCTCACAGCAGGAGGAGGAAGAGAACCCTCACCTGGGTGCTCCCTGATTCCTCTCTCGATGATCTCTCCGATGTGTTTCAGAGCCTGGTCGTAGTTCTTCATGCTGTAGTGGGTCAGAGCGATGTTGTAGGACAGCGCTGGAACAATTAGACACACCCACGCACATCAGATGGAAAAAAAATGGAGGAGAAAGAGGTTAGAGTTTGAATAGAAATGATTTAAAGTGACACTCCACTGTTTTTACTAATGCTTATACAGTGCGCTGACGCTCTGGTGGCTGAAGTTAGCGAGTAATCACAGATTGTTGAAGGACTTCCTCCCAAAAGCTGTGTGACATCATCAATCACATGATTTCAAGATGGAGGAACACAGGCTCTAAAACTGCAATGCACTTATAAAGGTGATAAGGATTAAATAGCAAATATAATGTATTTAATGCCTAAATATGATTATATGTCCAGCAACAGCTGTGAGTACACATCAGCATGACTGTCCTCAGATCAGTACAGATCAGATCAGATCAGATCAGATCAGAATAGAGAGGGAACAAATGAAGACAGGCTTGAAACAATCATCCACTGTTAAATCTATCATTTTTCTGCACAAGAACATGAATTATCCTTACATTTGATACGTGGATTATATAAATAGATCCACTGCTGTCTCTGGTGCAGCGGGCACACACTGCACAACTGTGTTTGACGTGCGTTTGTTTCCACGTGCACTGATCTAATGTTGACACAAACAGTTTATTAATAAAAGCAGGTTTACTGTACCACTAAAACAAATGTAAATATGTCATTTGTACGAGTAAAAAATAGGTTTTAATTGATGGTTTCAGGTCAGTCTCTGATATAAATATATCATGTTTGACAGACCTGTAGGTTTTACTTTTGTTTTGTTGGGTTCTGATCAAAGCTTGAATAAGGTTAATATTATAAATGGTCTGTGTTTAAAAGAAAATCATCACCACAAAACACTAAAACTAAATATTTATCTCTCTTTTTCTGTCTCCATGCACGCACGCACGCGCACACACACACACACACACACACACACACACACACACACACACACACACACACACACACACACACACACACACACACACACACACACACACACACACACACACACACACACACACACACACGCACACACACACACACACACACACACACACACACACACACACACACACACACACACACACACACACACACACAAAATAAAGCCATGTCACGTAAGGCAAACAACTCTTTGGTGTAAATGAGACGATAAAACAATGCAACTGGAGAATCTCCTCGTCCTCCTCTGCACCTGATCATTCATTCTACGTTTTTTTTTTTTGGTCGACTAATCGCTACGTGTGTCATAGTCTTGGTTGACGAACCATTTTCTTGGTTGACTACAGCTCTGTCCTGTCTGTTCCTGTCTCATCTAGTTCTCTGATCACCTGGTGCGTATCCCAGCACTTGTTTTGCACACTGGAACTCCTTGCAGGCCTCCTGGTACTTCCCGTCCTGGTAGAGCAGACAGGCCGTGTTGTAGACGTAGTCGGGGTCGTCCTGAGGAAGCTGCTCCAGCAGAGCCTGTGAACCCACGGTGGGGGGGTGGGGTTAATCAGAGGCTGAGATGATGATGATGATTGATAGTCTGACCTTGGCAGCAGTGTAGTCCTCCTCACAGTACTTGATGCAGGCCTGCAGTTTGACCATCTGTGATGGAGCAGGAAGAGGAAGCAGTGGTGAAACAAGGACAAATAAACATCATCTGATCTGAACCTAAACTATAAAATCATCTTTAAACAAAGGAAAAGTCAAAGAATAAAATGTTCTGTATGGAGCAGGGTTGGGCTCAATTATAATTGTAATCGTGTAATTGATAATTATTTACAATAATGTCGTAATTATAATCGTAATTGTTATTTTAAAAAGCTGTCGCCGTTGTAATCGTAATTCAATTGTAGTTGAGTTCATATAATTAGGGCCCGAACACAACGGTGCGTCGGACCCTAATGTGATGCACCTCGTTTGTATTATTACTATTATTTTATTTACGGCCAAATGATCACATTTTTTGAGGGCCTAAACACGTCGAAAAACTCGTGAAAATGTTAACGCATATTAGGACACACGCACACGCACACAATAGTGGCCGATCCAATATAGCCAATCAGATCAGTGTAAAGCCTAATATAAATATATATTTAAGGTATCTTGGTGTGGCTGCAATTTTCTACATACTTGTGTATATATTTATATATACAGTATATAGTATACTGTATGTATTTATATAGATATAGTATACTGTATATATTTATATATATATATAGTATACTGTATATATTTATATATATAGTATACTGTATATATGTGACATACCTTGGTGTGGCTGTTGGGGTTGTCCAGGCCAAAGGAGGCCCTGGTGGCCTCAGCGTAGGCCCCGGCCTTGTACAGAGCCTGGGTGAAGTAGACTTTGTATTCCTCCACCTCTGGGTGCAGCAGGGTGAGCTGCTCGTAGCATTCTGCAGCGCTGCTGAAGTCCTGGATGTGGTAGTAACAGAAGCCCAGCAGAGACAGCGCCGCACGCGACTGACACAAAACATTAGAGTTAAATAATGCATTTAACACCCATATGTTCACAATGACACTGCTCTGTCCTCTTCTGAAAAACGAGCCCCCTCCAGAAAGTGCCTGGTGCAGGCCGCGCCTACACGTTGAACATACACGCCCACTCTCTCCAAGCTAAAGGCATGCAAGCTACATACATGAAATGTGTTCTCTGCATTTAACCCCTCCTTGAGGAGCATTGGGCAGCAACGGTGTAGAACCAAGGGAGCAGTTCCATTTTTAGTATCCGTTATATTGCCTTTGACGTAATCTGGTGTGTTTGTGACACAATGTGACGCAGTGGTTGGACAAAGCAAATGATTATCACCTTAAATGCACTAATCCTGTGGTTAATAGAGATGAGGAGGAGAAGAAAGTGAGTTAGCAGCTTAACACTCTGGTGTTTGAAGCAGCTGAGTGACTCTGCTGCTGCTTCTGCTGCTGTGATAAACACAGCCTGAAGCGCTGAGACGGACTCACAATATCTGTGTTTTACTGTAATGCGCAGTTTTTTTGGCTGAAAACAATAACAAGTGTGTATATAGCAAAAATAAAATCACTGATCACTGATCTCCCTCAGAGTGAGGCATGAAGTCAGCATCTATAGACACGCCCACTCATGAATATGCATGAAGGCCATAAAACAGCCTGCTTTGTGAGTTGCTGGCAATATTTAGTATGATTATAATTTTTTAATTCAAAATAAACATGATACTCTCTCCCTCTCTAGTACCCCCTGTAGTGCCATCGTGTACCCCTAGGGGAACACATACCCCCATTTGAGAAACACTGATGTAGCTCAACCCTGTATGGTGTTAATTAACATTTATTACCAATGATGAGGAAAAGTACAATTAAATATAAAGTGTGAGTCAGAGGAATTCATTCTAACACCAACAGGGTTAAATTAACTGAGTTTGTGTAAAAAAAACAAAAAACATTTTAATTAAATTCCAATTGATTTATATCATCTAATAACTTTTAAAAACCCTAAATAATTGTCACAAAAAAGAAGTAAAATCCACATGATTCATTACTTTTCCAACTTCCTGTTTTGTAAGTGTTATGAATTACTTAATGAATGTGTATTATGAAGGTTTATATTATTTATTAGTTTATAGTGTATTTCTTTGGCTTTGGATAAAACTAGTATTTTAAGATAATCATATTGAGCTTTTTTCCATTAACACCAAAACATCAACCAAATAAAATATAGGTTTTGGTGAATAATCTTTAACATTACTTGTTGTTATAAATCATCAATAAAAAGCCTTTTTTTAATTTAATTTAATTTTTTATTTTTTTTAATCAAATTTTAACTGAAAACAACAACAAAAAATGTGAAAAATTACATTTAAAATAAATTTGTTGGTTGTTTTTGGACTTTTATCAACAGTCTAACGTCTTCTCTTATTGATTATTAAAACACAGTGAATAATGATTGTGTGTGAACTGTAATGTATTGATCACTGATCACATACCTTCGTGTTCTTTTGCAGTTGTCCGTTTAGGATGTGAATAGCCTCCACATACTGACTCTCTTTAATCTAGAGAGAAAAATTACATAAATATCAGCAAATAACAGATAAAGAAGTCCATATTCATTTACATTCCGTGATGGTTGAGGAAGAACTGGATTCATATGGTTATTTTATTTATTTTAGCATAAAACGCAATCGAAATAAATAATTTTTAAAAGAAATCACGAAAGTTAAATTAAATAACTGAAGCTTATTGGTTTAACTTTACATTATTTATTTATTTGTCGTGTGATTTTAATAGAGCTCCAGACGCTATAAATTAATAATATTACCCTAAGGTTGCCTGGGTGGTTGCTAAGCTATTATGCTAAGCTAACATGGACTCAAACATGAACTCTTACCAGTTTGTAAATGGTTGCCGTGTACTCTCCATCTTTTATGGCCGCCATGGCCCCAAATGAGTAGTTTTAAA